>NC_050456.1:48741264-48898195 GCF_903995425.1 Onychomys torridus
AAGAAAAGGTTGAGAGATTCTTCAGTCCCATATCAGAAGAGCCCTCTGGTGTGAGACAGAAGGAAACCAATTATAAGGGACCATTATCTTCAAGATTCTAATTCTCTCCATGCTTACTCTTGATTTCTTGGAATCCTTTCTTACATGTCATGACATCTTTAAATCCAAACCTTCCATTCTGATAAAAAATAAGTTTTTTCCAATAGCAATCTCTGAAGTCTCCAGAAGGAAGATGGGGCCCCAACAACAACAACTCTACCCAATCCAGAATGATGCCATGGTAATCATCATCATACTATACTTCTTGCCAAAATTTCAAACAACCTTACCCATTACTCTGAGAGTTGCTGCAGAATCTACAGTTAGTCTAACTGAGATTTAACTATCTGAGCTTTCTCACAATGCCCAACAGAGATACCATCGCTTCCTAAACAGCAGGAAGCAATTCTAAGAAAACGATGCCCCTTCTCCCTAAGGTTGCATATTTCTCAGGGTTATGGATAATGGTTCTAGGGTTGGGGGTGGAAGAAACTGTTAAACTCAGTACTCTCCTTAAGGAAAGAAAATATGTCTCAAAAAAAAAAAGGGAAAAGAAGAAATGGAATGGATAGGTATAAGATGTTATGGTAGACTGTCATATACATTAGTAAACAAATTTAGTAATATACCAGCCTTTGCACTGTTATGAATTCTTATATGTTGATACAAATATAAACTTTTTACATTCCTATTTAAGATAATTTGTATATTGATACAAATACAGAACTATGTTTGTTATATTGTACATATATTTTTACTCTTATGTGAAATATTTGTATATTGATACAAATGTGAATTTATATCTGTCATACTGTATGTATGTTCTACTTCTGTTTAAGATATTCTGTATACTGATATATATTTAGGATTATTATCATATTGCATATTGCACTATACATTCCTACCTCTGTTAAAGATATTTTGTGTATTGTCACAATTTAAAGTCATTGTCCTTTTACTGTGCATTTGCTTACACACTGTTTGCCTTATTTATAGGAAGCTTAGTCCTTAGGTTGTTTAGGTAGATAAGACTTACATAGTTATTGTCACCTATGCTTGTCATCTCTATAATTACATTAGTTAGGTTATCCAGATTAATAAATACATAGGTCAGATGGACAGGTAATCTTCAAACACTTCATGGACCTAGAGAACATGGCATTTAAATAACTTAGAATTCTGTTGACGTGAGACATAATTGCTCCTGGCAGCACCAATTTGTTCCCGAGAGAATGTTGGGCTTCTAAGACATTTCCATTTGGAAGTTTGTCTTCTTGGCACAAAATGGCCTACTGGGCAAAGAACTGCCCTTGCCTCAACTGCTGACAGTACAAATGCTGTCCTTTCTGGACAAGCGGGACACAAGAAAAGCGACCACTATACTTTGCCAAGACAGGGTAAGATGGTCTTTCAGAATTCCTGCTTCTGAAAATGGTCTGTCAGATACTCTAGGCCTGTAGCCAATTTGAATGCACCAACGATGCTGAGAAACATTAGGTGACTGTCCAGGCTGCTAGCTATCTCTGTCTACTCTTGCAAGACTCCCGAAAGTTGCTTGCATCCTTCTCCCATTTCTCAGGTATTATTATATTCCTTCTCGGGTCTTTGATGAGGTTGGAGATTAGCAGTTATAGTTACAACTTAGTATATATACATATATAATATCTTAGATAGGATATATTAAGTATTAGACTCAGGTTCTTTAGGATAGGACACCTTTTGGAATGATCTTTGTAACATGCCACCTACCCATGCCCTAGACTTCCCTGGATTTTACTATGTGTTTTTTGCTTGATATTGTTTGTACTTATTGTAATTCCAACTTATCTAGGTCCTTATCCCTCATTACTCCTAGACAATATTTGATAACCATCTCTTTGTATATAGTCTTGTATTAGGTTAGAACTTTCTTATTTAGACAAAAGGGGGAGATGTAGTGGATAGCCATCCCAGCATTGGCCTGGAAGTTCCAACCCCCACTGAGGCTTCGGTAATGGTCACGCCCACAAGGCAGGGCAGAGGAGGAAGCGGAAGACCAAGGATCGGGAAGAGCTCTCTCTCTTGGTTCCCGGACTCTGGACGCTGGAGGTAGACCGAGCAGAGTTCTCCAGAGAACACCACCGGACTGCGCTATACCCTTGCCAGACCCTGTAACCTACCCCTTCATTTGTAAATTACCCCACAAAATAAACCTCCCTTTTAACTACGTGGAGTGGCCTTAATAATTTCACCAATACATGACCCTGGTGATGGCTGACAAGAAACTACTGTCTCACCCCTACAAGATCAAAGCCATTTTAAAAACAACGCTAAGACTCTTTACTCACCCATTCTGAGAGTTCAATGGAATTTTCAGAGGCTGCCTGATGTGTAACAGTACGGTAGACCAGATGCAAGAAGAAATACAAAAAGCTAACTGTATATATTCTAGTGAGATCAATAGCAAAAAGATTTGCTAAAAAGTAAAGGGTAAAGAGTGTGGCAGAACACTTGGCTAGCCCATGAGGTGCTCTGGGTTCTGCCTCAGCATTGCTAAACACATCTTTGATTTTTTTTTTACTAGTTTTTGTTTGTTTGTTTTGGAAGACACAATTTCGAAAATGTTACTGCAAATATTAAAAATATTTACATTTGACTTTTTTCTTTCTTTTTTTTTTCCTTTTTTTTTTTTTTTTTTTTTTGAGACAGTCTCACTACATAGTTCTGGCTGCTGAAAACTGGCCATGTAGACTAGGCTGGCCTTGAGGTTGCTGTAATTCTCCTGCCTCAGCCTATCACATACTGGAATTACAGGTGCAGGGCACCATGCCATACACTCTGGTTTGTTCGAAAGGGAAGAGAACATGTTTTACTTGTAAATATTGCTTTAAATTTTTCTTAATTTTTATTTCTAACATGATTCCCTCAAAACATTTTTTAATATTTTTTTAAAGATTTATTTATTTATTATGTATACAGAAGAGGGAGCCAGATTTCATTACAGATGGTTGTGAGCCACCATGTGGGTGCTGGGAATTGAACTCAAGACCTCTGGAAGAGCAGTCAGTGTTCTTAACTGCTAAGCCATCTCTCCAGCCCCCCCCTTTTAAAAAAGATTTATTTATTTATTATGTACACAGAAGAGAGAGGCAGATCTCATTACAGATGGTTGTGAGCCACCATGTGGGTGCTAGGGATTGAACTCAGGACCTCTGGGAGAACAGCTGGTGCTCTTAACCTCTGAGCCAACTCTCCAGCCCTCAATACATTTTTTAATTACTTCTTTATATGTATGGATGTTTTGTATGCATGTATGTATATGTGCCACATTTGTGCCTGGTACCCAGGGAGATGAGAAGAGGGTGTCAGGCCCTTTTGGAACTAGACTTATAGACAGTTGTGAGCTGCTAAATGGGTGCTTGGAGTTGAACCCAGGTCCTCTAGAAGGGTAGCCAGTGCTCTTAACCACTGAGCCATCTCAATACTTTTTATGGGTATAAAGAAGTCTTTAAAAAAATGTATGTGTATGGGTGTTCTCCTTACATGTATGTCTATGTACCATGTGCAAGTAGTACCTAAGTAGTCCAGAAGAGGGCATCAAATCCCCTAGAACTGGAAATATAGATAGTTATGAGCTACCATGTGGATGCTGAGCATCAAACCTGGGTCCTCTAGAAGAGCAGCCAGAGCTCTCAATAGCTGAACTGTCTCTCCAGCCACCTCTAAAGGAGTCTTAAGACCAACATGTTTGAGAGGAAGGGAGTTTATGTTGCAGAGGTTAAAAAAACACTCTGAGGGATGCTGTTGTGGAATATCTGTACACTGTGTGAAGATGCATTGCTGTGATTGGTGTAATAAAGAGCTGAGTGGCCAATAGCTAGGCCAGAGGTATAGGCGGTACTTCGGGGACAGAGAGGACTCTGGGAAGAAGAAATGCCAGGAGATGCAGAGCAAGCATGATGTGCAGCCACGTGGCAGAACATAGATTAATATAAATGGGTTAATTTAAGTTATAAGAGCTAGTTAGGAGCAAACCTAAGCTATAGGCTGAGCTTTCATAATTAATAAGAAGTCTCCTTGTCGATATTTGGGAGCTGGTGGGACAGAGAAGGACTCCTTATGGATCTTCTGAGAGCCACACGAGATGAAGGAACTAATACCTCCACACCACACTGAAATGACTATATTTGTAAATACATATGCTGTGTATGTACATTTAACCACGAAGGAAAAAAAAGACTACAGAAATGAAAATATTTAAAACTGGTGCAACAGGGAGTATAGCTCAGTGGTTATGTGCTTGCCCAGCATGTGGGAGTACCTAAGTTTAGTTCCCAGGACTGGGGAGTGGGTGTCTCTTCTAGATTCTTTTTTTTTTTTTTTTTCGATTTATTTATTTATTATGTATACAGTGTTCTGTCTGCATGTGTGCCAGATCTCATTATGGATGGTTGTAGCCACCATGTGGTTGCTGGGAATTGAACTCGGGACCTCTGGTAGAGCAGCTGGTGCTCTTAACCGCTGAGCCATCTCTCCAGCTCCCTCCTGTAGATACTTTCTAGAGATGCTTAGAGAAGGCACTTTGTGGGAGGTGAGGCCTGGGACAAGAAACTTTTGCTAAGAGAGGGAAATTCAGACAATGGCCCAGTTGGGATTTGAACCAGGCCATACTCTAAACCCTTATCTGTTGATTAACTAAAGAGAGAAATTCTTATCTGTATGCCCTCCTCTACTATGTTGCATGTATTTCTGTGGGAAAAGGATTTTTACATTTTATTTTATTTTTGCAGTGTTGAGAATTGGACCCAGGGATACATACATGCTAGACAGGTGCTCAACAACTGAGCCATATACTTATAAGGAACTTTTACAAAATAAGAAAACGGCCATGAAAAGAAAAATAACACCCAGCAGTGGTAGTGCACACCTTTAATCCCAGCACTCAGGAGGCAGAGGCAGGCAGATCTCTGTGAGTTCGAGGCCAGCCTGGTCTACAAAGTGAGTTCCAGGAACACGGTGAAACCCTGTCTTGAAAGACATTTAAAACAAAACAAAACAGTGGCTGGAGAGAAATGTAGCTAGGTGTTTAAGCCCTTGTCTGGCAAGCACAAGGCCTTGAATTCAACCCCTCACAAAGAAAAGGCAATTAAGAATAGAAAAAGCCAGCTGGGCGGTGGTGGTGCACACCTGTAATCCCAGCACTCGGGAGGCAGAGGCAGGTGGATCTCTGTGAGTTTGAGGCCAGCTTGGTCTACAAAGCGAGTTCCAGGACAGCCTCCAAAGCTACAGAGAAACCCTGTCTCAAAAAACCAAAATAAATAAATAATAGAAAAAGTTGGGCTGGAGAGATGGCTCAGAGGTTAAGAGCACTGGCTGCTCTTCCAGAGGTTCTGAGTTCAATTCCCAGCAACCACATGGTGGCTCACAACCATCTGCAATGAGATCTGGTGCCCTCTTCTGTCCTGCAGTCATACATGATGTTAAATAAATAAATAAATAAATAAATAAATAAATAAATAAATAAAAGAATGGGTTGGGGATTTAGCTCAGTGGTAGAGTGCTTGCCCTGGGTTCAGTCCTCAGCAAAAAAAAAAAAAAAAAAAAAGAGAAAGAAAGAAAGAAAGAAAGAAAGACAGAAAGACAGAAAGACAGAAAGAATAGGAAAAGTCCATATGATGGCTCAGCAGTTAAGAGCACACAGTGCTCTTGCAGAGGACCTGGGTCTAGTTCCCAGCACCCACTGTGACTTACAACTGTCTGTAATGCCATTTCCAGGGCATCTGGCACCCTCTGCTGGTGTCTATAGCTGCTACAATGCACACGTTGCACATCCATACACACAGGTAAAATAAATATACACATAAAATAAAAAGAAATAAATGTTTTAAAATAATTGTGGTGGGAAAGATGGTTTAGTGGGTAAAAGGTACTTGGCTTGCAATCCTGGTGACCTGAGCTTGATCCTGAGGACCCACATAAAGAAGAAAGGGGGAAACTGAGTCCATGGAGTGTAGCAGAATAGTTGAAGGTGTGTTACTTTTGTTTATGTTGCATTTGTTGAACTCTGTGAAGTGTGTTACTGTGCCTGTCAAAAACACCCAATGGTCTAATAAAGAACTGAATGGCCAATAGCAAGGCAGGAGAAAGGATAAGCAGGGCTGGCAGGCAGAGAGAATAAATAGAAGGAGAAATCTGGGAGGAGAGATCTAAGATCTAGCAGCCAGAGGAGGAGGGCTCCAGGGTCCAGCCACCCAGCTACACAGCCAGCCACAGAGTAAGTGTAAGATTTACAGAAGTTAGAGAACAGGGAAAGCCCAGAGGCAAAAGGTAGACAGGATAAGTTAAGGAAAGCTGGCAAGAAATAAGTCAAGCTAAGGCCAGGCATTCATAAGTAAGAATAAGCCTCTATGTGTGATTTATTTGGGAGCATGGTGGTGGGCCCCCCTAAAAGAGCCAAACACCACCACCAACAACAATAGAGTTGTCCTCTGACCTCCATCCACATGCATTGTGATGGTTTGAAAGAAAATGGCACCCAAAGGGAGTGGCACTATCAAGAGGTGTAGAGGTTGGAGGGAGTGTGTCACTGTGGGGGTATACTTAGAGGTCTTCTGTGCTTAAGCTATGCACAGTGTGACACTCAGTTCACTTCCTTTTGCCTGCAGATCAAGATGGAAGACTCTCAGCTCCTTCTCCAGCACCATGCCTTCCTGCATACCACCTACCATGAAGATAATGGACTAAACCTCTGAACTGTAAGCCACCCCAATTAAATGTTTTCCTTTATAAGAGTTGCCGTGGTCATGGTGTCTCTTTGCAGCAATAGAAACCCTAAGACATATATGCATAAACACACACACACACACACACACACACACACAAATAATTTTCTTGAAAAGCTAAAAATCACATGACTGCACCCCCCAAAAGGAACATTAAACGTGTAAACAATATTGACATCAAATGTATTTATTTCTACAGTACACCAGCAGGTGGCGCCTTAAGCATGCTGAGCACACTGAGCTGAAGCTGGGAAGGACCTGGGAAGCAAGTATCCCAAACTTATCCCATCCTCCTCACTCCTGCCCTTTCCCCCAAAGCAAGTCATAAGACCCAGAAAGGCCGACCCTCTGCCCTACCTCTCCTGACACCAGGCTATCAGATCCTTATTCCAAAGAATCTTGCTTCATGCCTGTGGTAGGGCAGAGTGGGCCAGAAGAATCCAAAGAGAGGCCTTGCTAACCCTCCCCCCACTTATTACCAATATATTTTGGATCTTGACTGTCCCCCAAAGGGCTTATACATTGAAGGCTTGATTGCTAGCCTGCCATACTATTGGGAGGTGATGGACCCTTTTGGATGTAGGGACTTGGGGAAGTTGGGTCTTTAGGGTTGTGCCTTTGGAGAGGACGTCGGGACTCTGACCCCCTCTTCTCTCATTCTCTGTTACCCTACGCTGAGGCGAACCCTCCTCCATATGTTCACACCATGCTTCTGGGGGCCCCAAAGCAACAGGGCAAATGATCATGGACCGAGACCTCTGGGACCTCCACCACCCTTTCCTCGTAGTAAGTTGTGTATCTCAGGAGGTTTGCCACTGCGATAGAGAGCTAACAGTTCCCTTCTTGTCCAACCGGAGTTCCATAAAAGTTTCATTAAGTCAGTCCGCTGTGCATTTTTTCATGTTAACCTGCCTGCTGGGGGCATGTCCTCTGTGACGCGTCCTCTGTGACACCGTGGTGGTAAGAAAAGGCCTCCAGCCGGGCGGTGGTGGCGCACGCCTTTAATCCCAGCACTTGAGAGACAGAGCCAGGGGGATCTCTGTGAGTTCCAGGCCAGCCTCGTCTATAGAGTGAGTTCCAGAACAGGCACCAAAGCTACACAGAGAAACCTTGTCTCGACCCCCTCCCCCCTAAAAAGAAAGGCCTTGCTCTGTGTAGCCCTGGCTGTCTTGGAACTCACTTCATAGACCAGGCTGGCCTCAAACTCACAGAGATCCACCTGCCTCTGCCTCTTGAGTGCTGGGATTACAGGCAGGTGCCACCACAGCCTGGATAAAACGAATCTTTAAAGGAGGAGGAGGAGAATTTATGAGTAGGTAGAAAAGAAAAAATTTAAAAAGGGGGCCTGGAGAGATGGCTCAGAGGTTAAGAGCATTTCTTGCTCTTCCAAAGGTCCTGAGTTCAATTCCCAGCAACCACATGGTGGCTCACAACCATCTGTAATGAGATCTGGTGCCCTCTTCTGGCCTGCAGGGATATGTGCACTGTATACATAATAAATAAATAAATATTTTTTAAAAATTAAAAAAAGAACATGCTTGGGCAAAGGGGTCAGAGATGGCTTTATGGTCATAGGGTGGGGAGTGAAGAGTCCTTGCTCATCCTAGAAAGAATGAAGTTCTCTTGGTGTTTTGGAGCAAGGAGAGGGTCACCTTGTAGGCCAGCCTCCTTCTTTGGATACTTTACTGCCAAGCTGGGCCAGCTGGAGGGGCCTCTGATCCCAGACCCACTCATGCCCAATGGCCCCAGATTTCACCCTCTGCTCTCAGTATTGAGTTCTATATGAAATTTTCACTCTGACAATGATCAAAGACCACACGCACATGCACCATGTAAAGAACCACCAACACATTACTGGTCTGCTCATCCTCACACACCGGCTCCCTCCCTAGGCAGCCACAGGACCCTGACCTACTCTGCCATCCACACATGCCTCACAGACACCATACATACCATCCATGCAGAGGCCCTTCCCTGAGTCACTGGCCTTTCCAGAGCCCCCAGGTTCCTGAGTTGAAGGCCACTGTTGGCAGGACATTGGTCCTGGAGGACCAGTCACAGCCAATGCCTACCCCACACAGCTGAAAGGGCTTATCCTTGACTTTTAAAGCTTGGGTCTGTCTGCTTTCCTCTAGTCCCTAAAGATCCAGACAGAGGCCTCAAAGCCCTGGAAAACCATCAGGCCGGTGGCCACTGCCCTGGGACTTCCTAGCTTTATCTTTATGCCTCGCCCAACTGAACATTCCCCAAATGTGAAATGCCAGAGCATGGAATAACTGGTTTCCCTGCTGCCAATCTTCCCTTTCCCCAAATCAGCAGACTGCTGCTCTGACTTCCAAGGCCCCCAAGAGAACCTGGTTTGCATTCATGGGCTCTTTTCTCTATGGAGAAGGTCTCCTAATTGATTCAGGGAACCCCTGAAAAGCAGCCCCACGGCTACCAGGGCTTAGTTCCCAAACAGCCAGCTAGAGCTTTTTACCTGCTCCCTGGACTCTTCTCCAGGAACCAGCTGCTCTGTTTCCCGGAATTGACGCCAGCCTAGCAGCTCCGTCCACCCACCAGTCCCTCCTACTGGAGTCTATTCATGGCAGATGGCATGCTGGGCTCTGACTGTGACCTTGGTTAGACAGCACGAAGCGCCCCTCCCACTTCCCATGTCGTCAAGGTCCTTAATTCCCACGAGGAGACCCACACAAACACATATAGAATGACAGGTGGAGGCAGGCACAGGACCCCAGATAAGAAAAAAGAGAGAGGGGTACTCTCTTACGGAGGCACTTGATCCTGGTAATTCATACCTGCAGCAAACTGGAGACATCCACATCAAACGGATCAAGGAAACAAGATGATGTGGAAACACATATCAAAATGTCTGCATGTCAATTTCAGTTCCATCAGAACAGATGTCCCCTGGAAGCTGGATGTGTGGGTTTATGCTTACAACCAGCACTTGGGAGGCTGAGGCAGAAGGATTTGTGAGTTGAAGGCCAGTCTAGGCTACAGAGCAAGACCCCATCTGTACCAGGCTTTCCCTTTGGGTCACCAACCAGCTCCCAGATCATGACACAGAGACTTATTAGGTAGGAAGGCTCAGTCTTATCTTAGCTCTTATTTTAATCTGTTTCTCTTTATCTACGTTTTGCCCCGGGGCTTTTTGCCTTCCTTCCTATGTGCATATCTTACTTTCCAGTTGTCTCCATGGCGGCTGGCTGGCGGCTGGCTGGCTTCCAGCCCCGGGCATGTTCCTCTCTTTCTCCTTCATTTTTTTCTCCTTCTTCTCTCTTTCTCTTGAGCCTAGAGTTCTCCTCCTATTTATTCTCTCTGCCCACCATCTCCCACCTATCCTCTTCTGCCTAGCTATTGGTCATTCAGCTTTTTATTCGACCAATCAGGTGGCGTAGGCAGCCAAGGTGAAACAAATGTAACACACCTTTACATAGTTAAAGTAATATTCTGTAGCATAAACAAATGTAATACATCTTTGCCCAGTTAAAATAATATTCTACAACACCTACCTTTTTTGTTTGTTTTTTGAGACAGGGTTTCTCTGTGTAGCCCTGGCTGTCCTGGAACTCTCTCTGTAGCCCAGGCTGGACTCAAACTCAGAGATCCACCTGCCTCTGCCTCCTCAGTGCTGGGATTAAAGGCATGCACCACCACTGCCTAGCTAACATCCTGTCTTTTAAAATAGAGATTATAAGACGGGCACAGTGGCACACAACTGTGTGTAAATAATTGTTAAAACAAGTGTAAAAACTTAAAAAAAAATTAACAAGATGTTGGGCAGTAGTGGTGGCAGCGGCGCCTTTAGTCCCAGAGCCAGGTGGATCTCTGTGAGTTCAAGGCCAGCCTGGTCTACATAGTGAGTTCCAAGACAGCCAGGGCCACATAGAGACCTTGTCTCAAAAACACCAAAAATAAAATAGGCATAATACTGATTAAAAGGTAAAATGAGTGTAAAATGCTTAAGTCTTAGACCAACATGAAGTAATAACTTAACAGATGTGAGTCATTCTTCTCCTGCTAATCTGCCTAGCTGCTTCTGCTGTCACTTTGTGGGATGGATATAGCTAGTCCCTCACAATTCTGAGGATAATCCATCAAGGAGTTACAGTTGTTGAAGGAGATAGAATGGCTGGGCTTTCCCATTCTGGCTATGAAATGCTGTAATTTTATATTTTGCCACTAGAGGACAGCACCTACCTATCTCTTATTTATTTGCTAGCTTATTTATTTCTTTGTATTTCTAGACAGGGGTTTGCTGGCTGACCCAGAATTCACTAGGTAGTTCAGACTGGCCTTGAACTTAAAAGAGATCCACCTCCCTCTGTCTTCCCAGTGCTGGAATTAAAGCTGTGAATCACCATGTCCAGTTCTCTTTCACATTTCCAAAAACATTTCTAATACAGCATCCTTCCCCAGCTGTGTGGAAGCTAGCTGCAACATGGGTTTCTTGCTTTGCCTCGACATTTCACCTATGTACACCCTCCCCTAAGAAATCTTCTGTGAGTAGCTGTAACTTCAGATAAATTATAGCCTGTACAATTTTATACACAGCTTACTAAAATGCAGTCTACGTAACATCCTATACATACTTTGCTTAAAAAACACAGTTTCCCCACTGCCTTGAATTATAAAGTAACAATTTTGTTCCTAAGTCTAGGGTCTCCCACAGGTGGCTAGTGATAGTTTTCTGGTCCCTGTAATGCCACACAACTTCACACCAAGATACCCCCTACCCTCTACCTCTTGGCACACTGCCATTTTCCACCCTTCCAGCTGGGATATACATGGAGAAACATAGATGCAGCTGAGGGGACATGGTAGCTCCTTCTAGACTGTAAGTGTTCCCACCTCAATGTAGCTACAGGAAAGGCTTCCCGGCCCGTGGGACTAACTGTTCTAGCATTTGGAATGACTGGGTTCTCTCTCCTGGGCTAGAGAGGGGTTCCCAACGATAGTCACTCTCCAAGTAGGGCCCTGAGAGCGGTCAGTGTATTCATCTGGGCTACCCACATGGCATCCACCACATCACCTCTATGTGGCAGATGAGGAAAGAGACAGAGGAATGGAAAAGAAGCCAGCAAGAGGGAGCTACGAACTTTTTCCCACCACAGTAGACAGCTGGACTGGACTGTGAATGGGACCAAGGTGAGAAACCAATTGGTCTCCTAGGTAGGAACCCTGGGGCACTTATAGCTCCATCCCTGAAGGAGCCCGCTGGTCCCCAGACTGGGTTTCTGTGGTCCAGGGAGGAGCCCCTGGGGCAGAGTTTGTGTATGGCAGGTGGAATTTTGCTGGAGCAAACCAAATGTGAGAGGTGGAGGCCAGGTGGTAACAATGGCAGCTGGAGACTACCTAGCTAACTGTCCACCCGGTTCCAGCTCCCCTTTTACTCCAGCAACAACCTCTGACCCTGACCAGGGCAGGAGTCCCTTTATCCCCCATCCTCGTGGGTGCCTATGGTGCTTATTGGCCAGCATCCATATCTGGAGAAGCCCAGTGCTTGGGTGAGCATCAGGGAGACAAACGGTTTCAGTTGCTTGCAGAATACTGAATCCACGTGGCTGGGGTGGGGCTTCCACTGTAGAATAAGCTCAGGTCCGAGTCTACAAGAAAGCCTTTCTCCTGTTTGGGAGTGCCATATTACAAACCCACAATGGACGACACTCTTTCCCAAATGTGTCTTTCTGTTAGCCATGGAAAGTTGGGGAAGCAGGTAGGCCACACCATCTTTACATCTTAGAGGGAGAGGCATTTGAGATCAGGGTCACACCAGAGAGACTCTAGATCCTGCTCTGTTGGCTTGACTCCTTCCTGAGCATTATGGGAAACTGGCATTACCCCTGGGCACGTCAGTTATTTGAGCCAGTGAATGATCCTGGCTTTGCCAGCTTTGGCTACATCTTATGTTTCCTACACTAAGAAGGGTCCCAGAGACACTCCCAACTGACCCTGGGTTGGGCCATTAATGGGCTATTTTATCGTCTCATACAGATCGTATAAGAATCCAAAGACTCTCGCTAGCCCCTTCTATCCTCTCATCCGCTTCGGCTTCGAACTTTGCCATTGTCTAGCACACTCCAGGTTCTCTTATCAACAGAAAGGCCCAGGCTCTGCTCTCAGGCCTTCCCACACAGTGACAACCTCCCCCTTCATGTTCGTATTTGGCCAGTCACCAAGGCCTAAGGAAGCCTCTAACCCCGAGATTCTCAACATGTGGGGCCTGTCACGTGACCCTTCCAAGGGATCGTCTAAGACCACCGGGAAACAGAGATTTACATTATGATTCGTAACAGAAGCAAAATTACAGTTATGAAGTAGCAATGAAATAATTTCATGGGGAACTGTACTGGAGGGTCGCGGCCTGAGGAAGGTTGAGAAACATGACCCTTCCTCCTGTATTCCTACCACATCCTTTCTGTAGCCATGGCTGCCCCGGCTCCTCTCCCTTTACCAAGTAAAACTGCCTTCAGTCGAACCTGGCAGGTGTTCTCCTAGACCGCCTAGAATAATCTGGATGGGCCACGGGAGACCTCCATTCTAATTCCCAAGTGAGGTTCCAAACTAACCACAAGCCCTGGTTTTTGCGTGGCTGGATGTGCCCCACTTCTTTCTCCCAGCCCCTGGGACGTCGGGAGGGCCTCTGGGGTAGGAGTATCTGAAATCACGTGAGCTGGCTTGAGTTAGGACTGGGCTCGTGCAGACACGGTGGGGTGCGGAAATGCTGACACCAGTCACTTCTAAGTTACAGGCCAGGCCCACTGAAGCTGCTTCAACACACTGTGGACTCATCAAATTCGGAAACCACGTGGACAGTTCCCCACGTGGCCCTTCCACATCTCACCTTGAAGGGTGGCTTTGGCTTTGCCACTTTTTACCAAGTTCCAGGGCTTGACATTTATCCCTATGAAATATATAATTTTATGAAATTTCGGCCATCGCTACTGCCCCAGAGCTTTTTAAGTCCTAATTCTCTCATTTGCCGTACTGGCTTTATCACGATGGTGGGTTTCATGAGTCCAAATCACCAGGGAGTGTGTTGACCAAGACAGGACCACCCAAATAAGTTGTGATCAGCTGGGCACGCTCACTTAGTCACTTAGGTCTCTAGAGGGATGAGCCATTGCCTGCTTTGTCCCCTGTCCCCTCTGGGATTTGAGATGCAGACTGTCTGAGTTTTGCACGAGCTGAGACATCTTTGCACTGTTCCTTCCACAGAAGTTGGTATCCAGGGGCTGGCTCAGAGGTTAAGAGCTCTGGCTGCTCTTCCAGAGGACCAGGGTTCAATCCCCAGCAACCATATGGCAGTTCCCAACTGTCTCTAACTCCAGGATCCAACACCCTCACACAGACATACATGCAGGCAAAACACCAATAAAATAAAAATGAATAAATAAGAGGTTGGCATCCAACCCTTTCCTCTCAGGTAAAAACCAGTGACGCGGCGGCAGCCTTTTCACAGAGCTAAGCCGAGCCTGGGGGCTCCTCTATGCCACCTGTTACCTGAGCTGGGGCTCTGCCAGTGTCATTTGTCATGTCTTGAACTCATGACCCTCCCATCTCAGCCTCTGAGTAACTGGGACTACCAGCATGTGCCGCCTTACTGGTTTCCTACATAAGCCATATATATATATTCCATTTATAAGTCTTCCCAAGCCTTCAGTGAGCGGGTTAGGAATTGGGCTTTTGAAATGATCTCTTGCTATGTAGCCCAGGCTGGCCTTGAACTGGCAATCCTCCTGTTTCTGCCTCCTGAGTAGTGGAATTACAAGTGTGTGCTACCACATCTATCACAAACTGTCTTTTAAAATTACTCTCAGGGGGTTGGGGATTTAGCTCAGTGGTAGAGCGCTTGCCTAGCAAGCACAAGGCCCTGGGTTCGGTCCTCAGCTCCGGCAAAAACAAAAACAAAAACAAAAACAAAAACAAAAACACAACAACAAAAAACTTTCAGAAGTCAGCTCCCCCCACATATTAGCTTGAAAACCTCTCACGTTGTTGGAAAAGTAGGACTCAAGGGGACTTCTAATTAGGACGGCATGATTGGACATGAAAGTTGCCAGGAAGGGATAATGAGAAAGTGTATATTAAGGCTGGTGTGGTAGCATATGCTGTAACCCTAGCATTTGGGAAACAGAGGCAGGAGGATCAGGAGATCAAGACCACCCTCAGAGTAAATTTGAGGAGAGCCTGTGCTGCAGGAGACTCTCTCAGAAAAGCAAAGTGTTTAATAAATTGTTGAAAGTAATTTGTGGTTTAAAAAAATGTTCTAGGGGCTGGAGAGATGGCTCAGCAGTTAAGAACATTTGCTGCTCTGGCAGAAGAGCTGGGGCACTTCCCAGCAACCACATGGTGGCTCCCGACTACCTGCAACTCCAGGTCCAGGGACACACACACACACACACACACACACACTCACTCACTCACACATAAAAGGAAGTAAATTTGTTAAAAAAGAATATCTACACTGGTGGTTCTCAACCCACAGGTCACAACCCCTTGGGGTTGAATGACCTTTTCACAGGGGTCACATTATCAGACAGCCTGCATATCAGATACTTATATTACAATTCATAACAGTAGCACAATTACACCATTAGGAAGGTTGAGAACCACTGTTCTATACCGCCATTGTGGATATCTTGTTAATTTGTTGTTGTTTTTAAATACTCAGTCTGGGTCTCAGTCTGCAGCTCTGGCTAGCCTGGAACTGGCTGTGTAGACCAGGCTGGTCTTTGGAGACCAGGCTGCCTCTGCCTCCTACATGCTAGAATTATAGATCTTTCTTAAAATTGGTATTAGGGGTTTTTTTATTCATTTTTTAAAATTTCATTTTTTATTTATGAGGGAAATCTCCTGTAGAAGTCAGAAGCAACTCCCTCAAGCTGTTAGCAAATTCAAGGCCAGGTAGTCTGGGTCACATGAGACCCTGTCTCAGGAGACAAAAATAAAATGTAGTCAGCTAAACTGCAACACAATACTTTCCTATTTATTCATGTATTCACCCACATACATGCGATGCTCATCAGCAGGGCTGATTTTGCTGACCTACTTCAGTACTTTTATAAGCTAATTGTGTTACCCTCTCATCAAGCTCAGAGCCCAACCTTATAGGTCTTGAAGCACTTGTTGCTCACACACCTTCTTCTCAAGAACGGCTGTATGTGACAGTCACCAGGCTGTCTGGGACCCTAATCTTTCTGGGTGGCCACCTTGCAGCTTTGGCAGTGCTGCGTGGACTTACCGAAGGCATTTGGTGAGACTCAATTTCAGGGCTGCCAAAAATGGGAAACCTATGAACTGAAAGAGCTCTGACAAGGTCCCCTTCGAGGGTGGCCAAGAGGATGACACTCTACCTCACCCATGAGCAACAGTCCCCAGCTTCATTACTGATGGGCGTTTAAACAGGCCAAGCATGTTCTGGAAATCTGGGATTGGCACCAGCTTCTGCATAGACCCTGGACACTGTGGGGTGGGCCTCTGTCTCCCAGGGAGTCAGGAACACAGAAACTGGGGCCACAAGGGATACCCACAAGATGGGACAGGCCAAGAGAAAGCAGGACCTCAGTTGCCATGGGCTTTCCAGATCCTGTGGCTGGTCCAGCCTGGAGTCTACCTTCTAGCTCCTACTTTGAGCTGTATCTTTGAGCTGGCTAGCTATAGCGTCCATGTTATTGACAAAGGGTCCCCTTGTGTCGACACAGTTGCGTTCATATGAGACATTTTAGACAGTAGCCTTCTCACGTGTGGGTGCAACAAAGGGCAGAATTGGCCATCCCCAATGCCTTTTCGACCCCCAAAGTGCTGCCACTTTCCATCCTGGTGCTATGGTTCAGACCAGAAATGTCCCCCAAAGGCCGAGTATTACTGACAGCCCTGGTATAGCCTGGGGCACTGTGAGGAATTACGGGACTCTCAGGAAACGGGGCTTTGTAGAAGGAAGTCTCTGTTGCCTGGCTGCAGCAAGCAGATGTGCCTCCCCACCATGATGTGCTGCTTAGCTACAGGCCCAGAGGCAACAGGACCAAGTGGGTTCGGAATGAAAGCCAATGAGGGTCCAATCTCTCTCTTCTAAAGCGATTACTCTGTGTATCTCACCCCAGTGATAGAGAGCTGGCCAACACACTTGGTACTTAGCCAAGTGACTGCATTCTTCGGGCGCCGAGTTTGTGTGCACAGGAAAGCTTAGAGACTGTCTAGCAACATTCACAGCACTGAGTCAGGCTGGGTGCTCAGAACAGTCGTCATTAGGGTTTGCTAAGGTGTGGGGAGTCAGAAAGGTGCCATTTTCAGACTGGCCTCACGGGGGGCTGTCAACAGTCTCCAGAGAGGTGGAATGGATAAAGATGTAACATTAAAATGTGCCACCCATGTAGGCAGGAAAGAGATGCTAAAGGGAGCTAGCTGTCAGCCAGGTGACAGCAGGGAATTCCGTCCACCAGGCATTTAGAGTAAGCTGGCGTAGTGACCCCAAATGGGCATGGATAAAATACAAAAGATGGCCATGGGCAAATGATACAGGTCAGATGAGAGGCCAGGGCTGGACTACCTGGTGCCAGAGCAGACAGCATCTATTAAGAGACAGAGTTCACCTTGAATGACCTTGAGTGCAGTTGCGCCAGAAGAGAGATATCATGTGTGCCAGTTTACAAAGCCCCAAGTCATGTGACATACAACAGACTCAAAATCGGTAACAAGTGTCCAAGACTTTGAATCTAAAAAAACAGGGGGTGGAGGTGGGGGTGGGTGGGTAAGCAGGCGCAGCAGTTGAAGCTTCGAGGTGTTTCACTTGTCCCAGCCACGACAAACTGGGCTAAAGTTCCCGAACAAGTGAAAGGGGCTGGCATGCATCATGTGGTTTTTAGTCTAAAATATGGAACCAAGAGAGGGAAGTGACTTTAATTTTGGAAGTGTAAGGAATTCAGTTAGTAAAACAACACTAGACCGCTCACGGGACTTGATCCATTACATTTATAACAATCTCCGTTGTTCTGTGTGGAGCCAGGATGTCACCGCTTACTGTGAACACACCAGAGTCTGAAGTTCGGTATCTCGGGAAGGGAGAACCATGGTTTAAAGTGTTCAAAGAAGTTTAATGAAGTTCGCCAACGGGGTTGTTATGGGAGAGGGATGAGATCTTTTAAAGTGAACAAATGATTTAAATAGCACAAGATGTATAAAAGGGACCCTAAAAGCCCATTTTAAGGGCTGGAGAAATGAACTCAGTGGTGGACCTAGGTTTAAAATTTGTATCCTCAACAGACTCAAAATTAATTCATGGTGTCATTTGGAGGGCCCACTTTTGTTCAAATGACTTACGTGACTATTAACAATAAGCACTTATGAGGGGCTTGCCACCAAGCTTGGTAATCTGAGTTTGATCCCTGGAACCCACATGATAGAAGGAAAGAAATCAACTCTGTCATCCTGTGACCTTCTCATACTCACTGTGGTACATGCATGACCCCCATCCCCCAGTAAACAAATGCTCAAAAAAACAAAAGACAAAACAAAACAAACAAACAAACAAACAAAAAAAAAAACTGCTAAGGACACAGATTAACCACCCCTTTGGAAACTAGAGCATCAAAATTTGTGTATCCTGGGTCTGAAAAACTTTCAGCTGGAATGATTTCTTCCTCTGAACACCTAAACCTATCGTTAGCTAATTTGCATATAAATAGCTAAGAACCAGTAAAGCTGCCCTCAAGATTTTGAAACCAGGACCAGCGAATTCTATGGCTTTCTCTACACAGATACACTCACTGAGTATACCATTCAATGGCAAACCCAGGCTGAGTGCACAAGAATGCCCCTGAACCGATCCCTACAATAGACTTCTCTAGCTCAGCCCAGGAAGTTTTGACTTGGATTTAGTCCCCTTAACTGAGGGGACACACCATGTTCAGGATCGTCCTGTTTAAAACAAAACAAAACTTACATTTATTTACTCAGGCAAGTACATGTACCCACATCCATGTGTCAGAGGACAACTTTTGAGAGTTGATTCTCTCCATCATGTGGGTCCAGGGATCGAACTCAGGTCTTCAGGCTCGGCAGCAGGGGCCTTTACCCACTTGGCCATCTCACTGCACCCACTGGCTTACTTTTAAGTGATACTTCCAACTCAACGGACTCCTTAAGTCGAAAATTAGATCGACCACAGCCAACACGCATACATACTAGTCTCCGCTCTCTGCCACTTATAACAGCACCACTTAATAGATGAGGGAATGGCAGAGTGCTGGCTCACTATTTTTAGGAGGCACAGCTATGGATTTTAAAACTGATTCCAGGCCTAACTCCCAAACACATCTACATAGCTTTACTTACTAAATTATCTTAACCATGATCCTTTTCACTGCTCTGTACTTTGAGTAGAAGCCTCAGGGGAAGAGATGGGTAAGGAGAAAGGGGATAGGGCTTCTGACAACATAGATTCCCCCAACTTAGATGATAAGCTGGAGCTTACCATCATATAGTCTTAGATATGTGTGTGTGTGTGTGTGTGTGTGTGTGTGTGTGTGTGTGTATGTGAGTGAGTGTGTGTGTGTGTGTGTGTGTGTGTGTATGAGCTCCCTGTGAGGCTCAACAGCTGTTATCTGTGGTACATTTTGGGATTCTAGGGATTGAGTTCAGGGACTAGCATATGCTCATCACAGACCCTGCCACCAAGCTATAGCTCCAGCCTTCTATGTGACATTTAGAGTATGAAAATGGGAATATAACCCTGACACAATTCAAACTGTCCCCTGTAGCAAAAACAAAATGGCTGGGGGACATGCAGAAGCCACAGATGCTGCAGAGAACCAATAACAGTGGAGTTCGCCATTATGCATTCATGACCTTTCAACTTCCAGTACATTGAGGGAACCATCTTTCCCTTTCCAAAGTAATTAAGATTGACATACCAGACTCACAATCTAGAGGTGGGTGGGTACAGGTATACCACACCACTCTCGACACACCCCACCCTCCCTTCTGGAAGCCGGTAAAAGGAGCAAAACGGAAATGATGTCACGGGAGTGTAGTTTTAATACAGTCTGTGCCAAGCAACATCATAATCTCCAAGTCTGCCCTATCTTTAATAGGCAATATTCAAAAAATTTTTTAAAGTCTGCATTCATAAAACAGGACAGCCACACTTTTGAGGAGACTTAAAAATGAGAAGCCATGAATTATCTTCTTTGAAAAGCAGCCATTTCAAAAGATTTTCTTTAATATCATAAAATATTCTCATGGACAAGTGAGCTAGCAAACACACATGCACCACTGTGCCTTTGACAAGAGTACCCACCTACCCCCACTCCCCAGGTGGACATGAGATTAGAGAAATGAATTCAGAAGACGGAACAGGTAGAGGGGGGAAAAAGTCAGTAAAAAGAATGGAATATAACTTTGTGCTTGGTTATTTTCCTATGTCACAACAAAAACATTGCGGTGCAAATAGTTAATTTTTCTTTTCCATTTAAGACTGGTGGAGAAAAAAATACTTTTTTTCTATAATAAAATATGTAGTTTTTTTTTTAAACTTTTTTTTTTTTTAATGTAACTTTTTTTTTTTTTCCTTTTCTGCAGAAAATAATTTTGTAAACTGTCACTTCGCGGGCAGGGAGGCTTGGTGCCGCCCGGGTTGCAGCTAGTCCCCTGGTGGCTGAGCTGAAACCAAACCCGGACAGGCGGACTGGGCAGCGGCGGGGCGGAGGAGGAGGAGGAGGAGGAGGAGCAGCGGGCGGGGCGCACGCGCAGAGGGAGGGCCAAGGTGGGAGGGGGGGGGGGGGGGCGGGTTAGAGGTCACTCTCGCCGTACAGCGCGGTGGAGAAGGACATGTAGTCTAGAGCACCGGGCACAGAGTCGGGGCCTGCGTAGGGGGCCATTCTCGCGATGCAGTATTCGGCCTGGTCAGGTGGCAGCTCACGGCGCAGCTCGTCCACCGTGATGTAATTCTGCAGAGAAAGCGCAGTCAGGGTCGCACAGCGTGGCCGCGGCCAGAAAGCAACGCGCGGCCAGAAAGCAACGCGCGGCACTGCCGCGCGATTCCTAGGTCGCAAACTTGCCACCAATGTTAGGTACCTGTTTTCTCCCTCCTAGGTCTCCTTGATCCGTATAACACATACATGCATACATGTAACACAGACATCTGTGTGTATGCACATATATATTTAAGTGCATATTATATATATTACATATCATATGTATATAATTTTTTAAAACTTCATGTTTTCCATTTTAGTATCCACTTCTTTCCAAACTAATTCCACCCAGATTCTTCTCATTCCGCCTACTGGTTTATAGTAGCCATGTGCTGGCTCGGTTTCAAAGGTTCTCCAGCAGAATGTAACTTCCTAGGAGCCCTCCACAGCCACTCACCTGGCACTTTAAAGACCTCCGCCAGTATCAAAACTAAAGGAGTGTCCCACAGAGTAAAATCAATGTCCAGTTTAGGAATCACAGCTACAGACAGCTCTCTTAACCGGTCTGCCAAGTGTGGGCCTTGCCACACACCCCAGCCAACTCCCAGCCTGGGCCTCTGAATTTCCTTTCCTTCCCCACCTGATAAATCAACTTGGAAACTGCTGTTTATAGGAGTTGAAGGGGGGACTGGAGAGATGGCTTAGTGGTTAGGAGCACTGGCTGTTCTTCCGGAGGACACAAGTTCAATTCCCAGCACCCACATGGCAGCTCACAGCTGTCTGTAACTCCAGTTCCACTGGATCTGACACCTTCATACAGACATAGGAGTTGAAGGATCTAGGATGACAGCTCTCAACCCATGTGTCGTGAACCCTGTGGGCTTGAAGGACCCTTTCAGAGATGTCGCATACTAGGGATTCTGCATATCAGATATTTACATTATGATATATTAACAGCAGCAAAATTTCAGTTATGAAGTGGCAACACAAATAACTTTATGGTTGGGGGTCATCACAACATGGGGAGCTGAATTAAAGGGTCATAGCAGCATTAGGAAGGTTGAGAACCACTGCCCTAGGACTTACCAAAGACTTCACAGCTCCAATTCCTACAACTGTGAGTCCCTGGGGCCCCAGTGTGAGGAAGAGTGGGACTGCCCTCTCTTCACCCCAAAAGTCAGGAGACCACTTCCCCTTTCTGGATTGTTTTCTTCCTCTACAAAATTAGTCATTTCGACTAGATAGCTTCTGGGTCCTACAAGGTGGTCTGACTCCTCCAACTCCACATTCCGAAGCACCTGCCTCCTCCATTCGACACAGTGGTTTTTGGTGACTTATAGGGTCCCTTGCGATGGCTCTCCTAAGCCAATACCATGTCCCAACAACTTAGCTGAGCCCAAGGCATTACAGATCGGGCGGAGAGGCATAGCAATGAGGACCCATGGGACCCTAGGAGGAATGACCGAGGTGCTCATATCCTAGCCATGTGCCCAACAGACCAGAGTCAAGAGACAGTGCCTGAGCCATGAGAGACCCACCTTATCTCCTGCCAGGATCTTGAAGGAAGCCATGACCTGATCTGCTGTGTCGGTATCAGCTGTCTCTCGGGACATGAAGTCGATGAAGGCCTGGAACGTCACTACCCCCAAGCGGTTGGGGTCTACAATGCTCATGATGCGGGCAAATTCTGCCTCTCCCTGGAGGAAACAGCCAACCCACACCTGTCAGCTAATGGCCTACTGGAGCATCTCAGGTAGACCTCGAGCCCTGAGTAGCCTATGGAGGGCACAACAGCCCTCTGATCTGGCTTGGGTTACCTCAAGGGTGTGATAGTGACTTAATAGTTGGAGACTCAGGACTTCCCACCCGCTACAGATCCCTGAGTTCCCTTTACAGGAAATAATGGTGGCACTGATTATAATGACAATAACATTAGCAAGGCTAATACCTATATAGCATGCACTACTGCCAGCTACTATTCGTTCTAAATGTTTTATATGTTATAATTCATTTTGTCATCACCACAACTAAATAAAATCATAGTATTTCCACTGTATGGAAGTCTGAGGCCAAGACAGGCTAAGTGACTTGCCCAAAGTCACACAACGAATACGTAGGAAGCTAGGGTTAGAATTCAGGCAGTCTGGCTCAAGAACGTGCTGCTTCCCCATCAATCTGTATTTCCTAGGCGCCAGTCAAGTGCACAGTACTCGTCATCACTTTATTTAACTCTTACAACTACTACGTAGGGGTTCCTTCACTTCAGCTGAGACCACAAGCTGTTGATGGCCAAGGGGGACTTACTGAGTACACATCTGGCCAAGCCCTTAACCTTGCTGGACATCACATGGATTTTGTATTTGTCTCAATAGGCAGAATCACCTGTCTATCCAGCTAAGTGTCCTGTCCTGCTCAGAAAGCTGGATGAAGTGGGGACACATTAGAGAGAGGCCTGGGCCAACCACTGAGTGGTGGCTGGCCGGGATGGGAGCTGTTTTCAGGGCAGAAAATATATACCTCCACGTCTCACATAAGACATCGCAGAGTTACCATTCCTATATGCCTTGGGGTTGGCCGCCCACAGTTGGTGTCCACCATGGGAATGAAAAGCCTTTTCTCCACAGTAAGTACCATAAGATGAGCTAGTGCAGAGACCAAGACAAGAGGGCCAAGCCTCTCATCCACACCCTGGCCCCATGGGTCATCTGGTTTTCGGGTGCCATCTTCCCCAAGGATGGGGACAAGGAGCTCCCCTGGGGAGGGCCGTGCTAACCTAAGGGCCTCAGTTCCACCATCACTAAGACTTAGCTTCTCCGGTTAGGTGGCTGCCTCCTAGCCAGGGCAACAGAAAGCCTGGCAGGTAGAGGATGGGGTTTACGTTACCATGTTGTAACCCATGGAGATAAGGCAGGCGCGGAAATCATCTGTGTCCATCATGCCCGTCTTCTTCTGTGGGGCAGTGGCACCAAGACACAGGACAGACAGACAGGTGGGAGGAGGGAAGGGCCAGCCAGGGGCCAGGAAGACAGCAGAAAGGAAGGGCGGAGTTTATGGTGAAGATTCGGAAGAGCCGAAGAATGGAGGAGAGGACATGTCGAAGGAGGTCAGAGCAAAGAAATGCAGTAGTCCAGTCCACAGATGAGACGTGATGAGGGAGAAGAGGCGGAGACCCAGGCAGGTTCCCAGGAGAGGTAACCGCGGGCAGAGGACAGAAGTCAAGAGGAGCCAGATGGGGGACAGGCAGGGATAGCAGGAGAGGACGAGCCCCACAGCCCACAGGAAGGGGGACAGGGAGAGTCAGACAGAGAGAGAAGAGAAAAAGGAGAAATGCGTTATTTCTCGCCCCAGAGGCCACCCTTGAGCGTGCTCCATGCAGGAGGCAAGTACCTGGGGGTCGTTGCCAATATCATAACCCAAGCTGATGAGGCAGGCTTTGAACTCTTCAGGACCCAGCGTGCCGGAGTGATCCTGGGGCCGTGGTGCGCCAGGCAGCGAGCCATGCGGTGCCAGGGAAGAGGAGGCCGTGAGGGGGTAGGGTGGGGGGTGGGGGTGGGCCATGCCCCAGGGTGGGAGGTGGTGTGTGTGGGGAGACACAGGGACAAAGGCATGCGGGTGGAGAGGGTGGAGGGTAAGGGGTGGGGGGGGGGGAGAGGGAAATAAAAGTGCACACAGTTAGACACACGGACAAGGTTCCAGAGGGGGCCCTGTCCCTGGCACACAAGGTCCTGCTTGGGGAAGCAGGGCCGGAGGGGGAACATGATGAGCCACAAGGGTGAGAAGCTCCCAGAAGTGCCCCGGGTTACCTGATGTCTCCCAGAACCCTACCCCGCCCCCCACCTCGCCAGGTACCTGGAGGGCAGTGAAGCAGGCAGGGTGGTGGACAGCACCTGACCTCATGCCTCGCCTCCCTTGTGGCTGTCCCCAAGCTCAGGGCACCGGGAATGTGCAGGCCACTGACAATGCAGCCTGTCCTGAAGCTAGCATGAGAAACCATGGCAGTAGGCTCCAATGTCCCCTGTTGCAGGTCCCAAAGGTAGCCTCAGTCTGGGCAGTCACTTTTCACTGCTTTGTCCCAAGGCAGAGGACAGTCCCTACAGCCATAGGCACAGGGCTTTACTCGTGGCTCCGACAGCCTCATTCCCAAAGGTTGGTTTCTCACAGGAGAGCAACAAGGATGAAAGATCCTCTCTCACCCACAGTAGCACTGTCTTTAGGAATGCCGTGAAAGCTTACAGGGCAGGCTGTTATCAGTTCCTCCCTCTCTCTCCTCCTCACCTACCCAAGGACCAGGCTCATGCCCTGGGCAGTGCCCTCCAGGGCTCTGGGTCGGGGGTTGGGGGCCACTCTAGGTGAGCAAGGAGTAGGGCTCTCACCCGGTCAAAGTGGTTGAAGGAGGCCCGGAACTCATTCATCTGCTCCTGGCTGATGCCTTTGGCATCCCGGGTCAAGATCTGGTTCTCCACTTCATTGATGGTCCTGGCAATGGTGGTGAGCAGCTGCTCCCAGCCCACACGGATGTGCTAGGAGCAAGTGACGAGCTCGTCAGAAAGGGACACCAGGCCCGGGCTGTCTGATTATTCCTCTTCCCAACTCAAAAATGGCCCAAAGGAGGGGCTAGAGAGATGGCTCAGTGGTTAAGAACATTTGTTGTTCTTCTAGAGGACCCAGGTTTGAGTGCCAGCCCCCATATGGTGGCTCACAACCATCTCTAACTCTAGTTCCAGAGAATATATCAGCCGGGCGGTGGTGGCGCACGCCTGTAATCCCAGCACTCGGGAGGCAGAGGCAGGTGGATCTCTGTGAGTTCAAGGCCAGCCTGGTTTACAAAGCGAGTTCCAGGAAAGGCGCAAAGCTACACAGAGAAACCCTGTCTCGAAAAACAAAAAACAAAAACAACAACAACAACAACAACAACAAAAAGAATATATCATCTCTGGCCTCCTTGGGCACCAGGCACACACATGGTGCACAGACAGGCACACACATACTCAGGCAAAATGCCCATATCCATAAGATGAAATAAATATATTGTTGTTAAAGGCCAAAACTGCTAGCTTGACCATCTATCTGGAGTCACAGTATGATCAGCGGGAGGAAACAGAGCACACTCTACCAGGACAGAGGGCCTAAAAGGTGCAGGAAGAGCAACAAGAGCCAGATTTGCCAACGAACTTTGTCAGTGAAGGAAGGTAGATTTTGTGGTGGGAAAAACTGAAGAACAAAAAACAGAGCGATCCCCTCCCAGCAGGTCCTACCCCACAAAAACCAAGATAACTGGCACCACATAATGGCCTTCTGGTCAAAGACAAGCCAAATACATCATGGTGGTCTCAGTGATCACATAGTAAGTAACACTCCAGACAGTGTAAGCACACTCTATGATATCTGAACAATGAGGAAACAGCTTAACAAGGCACATCCTACCATGAAGGGACAAAGAGCTAACATCATTTAGAAAGCAGGTACCTAAGCCAGCCTTGAGCCCACTAGCATCAAAATCACTGGGAAGTGCTTGTTAAAAATTGAGATTCAGGGGCTAGAGAGATGGCTCAGAGGTTAAGAGCAGTGGCTGCTCTTCCAGAGGTCCTGAGTTCAATTCCCAGCACCCACATGGTGGCTCACAACCATCTATAATGAGATCTGATTCCCTCTTCTGGCATACAGGCAAACTTGCAGAAAGAACACTGTTTATATAATAAACAAAATAAATCTTAAAAAAAAAATTGAGATTCATTAAGTTCCACCCTTGAACAAATGAATTGAATTCTGGAACTAGGGACCAGATGTGTACACCTGCAACAAGTTCCTCTCAGAGAAGCAGGACCCAGCCTATTTACCTCCATGGTGTAGTTGGTGTGCTTATTGTCGAAGATAAGCGCCTCCTGGATGAGCTGATGGTCGCACTCCAGCAGGTCAATCTTTGGCTTATAGTTGACAATGCTCTTTTCGTACTGCCGCAGGTGGCTGAGCTGGTCCTCCAGGGTGCCGTGCATCTCAATGGAGATCCTCCCAATCTCCTGTGCACCAGGAAGGGGATAACGTCAGACCAGCCCACTCTGTACTTAAGTGGCAGGGACCAGTTCCTCATGGTCACCTCTGTTAGCATCCCAGCCCTAGAGAGGCTAGAACTGGCAACATTGAACACAAAAAGTTATTTAGCGTGGACATTGCTTGGTAAGGAAGCTGCATCCTACAGTTCTATAGTAAGCCTTGGCACTGGGTGAAATATCGTCCACCGTAGCCTAAGGAAAGGATTGGAATGCAGGGCCAATGGCCGACCTGAGTGCTCATTCCTTTGTTTGCTATTTAAATGCCTTCCAGAACCTTGTTCCCAACCATCTCCCAGCTATCTCCCGTTGAGCCAGAACCCCTCATATTTCTCAGTTCACCTGGTGTGCCTCTTCCACAGCCTTTTTTTTTCTTTAGATTTATTTATTTATTATGTATACAGCATGTATGACCAGAAGAGGGCGCCAGATCTCATTACAGATGGCTGTGAGCCACCATGTGGTTGCTGGGAATTGAACTCAGGACCTCTGGAAGAGCAGTCCGTGCTCTTAACCTCTGAGCCATCTCTCCAGCCCCCATACAGCTATTTTCGTTCCTACTCTTTCTCCTCTAGGACGGCTGGCCAAGCCCTTCGGAGCCACCCAACTCCATGAGCCAGGTCTAATGTACACTTCCGCCAGCCGCCGACTCATGTAAGTGGTTCTCAGTGAAAGCAGTTTGTGTTCATTCAGTCCTGTTAATATTTACTGAGTATTTACAAGTAGAGTCTTGGGGGTGCATGTACATAAGTGCATGTGTGTATGCACACCCACATAAACTTGGCATGGACTCTCTGCTCAAGATGCTCAGTGATCTCTCATCACACACATCCCACAAAATATTACTCTATACTTGTTATAAGAGGCTCGGCTCTCTTTCTAAAATGGATCAGCCCACTGCCTGGGGGAGCGGTAATGGAGACAAGGCAACCCAGAGGGACTGAGCTGACCCAGGCATTCAGTTGTTCTTCCTGTGGAACTTTCATAGGTAGTTCGTTAGTAGTGTCCTACTTTGCCCCAGTAAGACACAGGGATCAAACCACTGGCATCCCCTGCCACTGAACAATCATGAGCTCAGACCTCAGTCCTCCATGGTTCTTCCTGGTAACCAGGTGACTTGGCTGGCTGGAATGGTACTAGGAAGAGGCACGACATTCCCAGCCTGCTTCCCATGATAAGACTCACCTCCATCTTGGTCTGGATCCAGGGACCAATGACATTGGCTTGGGCCCCAAACTGCTTGCGTAGCCTCTCATTGTGCTGCTGGCGGGCATGCTCCTCTGTTAGGGCCTGGTCCCTCCGGGGCACCAGTTGCCGTACCTGGGGTGGGAATAACCATGGGACTCTGTAGGTAGGCCAGCCGCACATCTCCATACTCCCAGGTGAGGAAACAGGGGGCCCCCGTGGGGGAAAAGGGCAAGTCGGAATGCAGTAAGAGTGAAGGTGTCAGCATGGACCAGAAATTCATTCACTAATGAAAACCAGTGAGATACAGATAAAAATCCTGCCCTTAAGAAATGGATACTAGCCAGGCAGTGGTGGCACATGCCTTTAATCCCAGCACTGGGGAGGCAGAGGCAGGTGGATCTCTGTGAGTTCAAGGCCAGCCTGGTCTACAGAGCGAGAGCCAGGACAGGCACCAAAAACTACACAGAGAAACCCTGTCTCGAACCTCACCCCCACACTACCCCCCCTCCCAAAATGTATAATGGCTTGGCCTATGTCCATTAGCCCTTCAACTCACATGGTCCCATTTGCCATTGATCTCCTGAGGCGTGATGGTTGTATAGGGGTTGGTGCCTGCCATGTTGACATGATAGGTCTGGACAATCTTGGACACTTCATTGTGGATGCCCAGGATGGCCAGGCGCTCCTTGTCGGCATCCGGGAGGGTGGCCTTGAACTGCTCGTGGGCTGTGGTCAGTCCCTGGATAGACAATGGCAGGATTAGTCAGTGCTCTCCTCAGACAAGATTAAGCAAAGGGAGCCAAGAGGTCCCAGACAAAAAGTGGAAGGGCCCTGAAGGCCAAGGCCTACACCTAATGAAAACACGGAGACACCAAACCAAGTTCTGATGGCAGAGAACCAGCAAGGCAGGGTGACTAGAGGAAGGCAAAGCTACAGCTGCATCCTGAGGGCTGGTATAGTTAGCAGCCACCATTCTGGGGTGTTCAACACCCTACCACCAGATTGGTGATCTGGGTGGGGCAAGCCCCGCTCCCCAGGTATCTTCTTCCTTCCTTCCTTCCTTCCTTCCTTCCTTCCTTCCTTCCTTCCTTCCTTCCCTTCCCTTCCCTTCCCTTCCCTTCCCTTCCTTCCTTTCAGTTTTTCGAGACATGGTTTCTCTGTGTAGCTTTGCGTCTTCCCTGGATCTCCCTCTGTAGACCAGGCTGGCCTCGAACTCACAGAGATCCGCCTGCCTCTGCCTCCCTAGTGCTGGGATTAAAGGCGTACGCCACCACCGCCGGCTGTATCCTCTTTCAATACTAGCTCCTTCAGCTTCCTGCAAAACCCTTTTTTCTTCCTCTACCTTGGGAGTGCTGTGGTTAAAGACATGCATCAAACACACTCCATTTTATGCAGAGGTGGGAACTGAACCCAGGGCTTCAAGGGTGCTAGCTAGACAGGCACCCTACCAACTGAGCTACATCCCTAGCCCCTGCAAACGCTCTGATCTAAGATGGGAAGCAATGGGAGCCCCACGATTAATGTTAAAGTCAAGATTTGGGATCGGGTATATAATAAAGTCTACATTTTTGTGTGTACAAAGAACACATAAATAAATACATGTCTGCCAGGTGGTGGTAGCACATGCCTTTAATCCCAGCACTCGGGAGGCAGAGGCAGGTGGATTTCTTGAGTTTGAGGCCAGCCTGGTCTACAGAGCAAATTTTAGGGCAGCCAGGGCTGTTACACAGAGAAACCCTGTCTTGAGAAACAAACAGACCACAACCCCCTACC
The DNA here is from genome assembly GCF_903995425.1 of Onychomys torridus. Taxonomy (NCBI): domain Eukaryota; kingdom Metazoa; phylum Chordata; class Mammalia; order Rodentia; family Cricetidae; genus Onychomys; species Onychomys torridus. The sequence continues at coordinate 48,770,989 of NC_050456.1, forward strand.
CCCCCCCACACATTTGTTTATATATACAAAGATCATACTGAAGTTACTACTTACCTCTAAAAAAGGGAGCAGGGGGCTAGAAAGGGCTATGGGAGGGAACCTTGTCATAGCACCTCTTTATCTTTAGAATGTCATTTATTTATTTATTTGTTTGTTTGTTTATTTATTTATTAATTATGTACAAAGTGTTCTGCCTGCATGCCAGAAGAGGGCACTGGATCTCATTATAGATGGTTGTGAGCCACCATGGGGTTGCTGGGAATTGAACTCAGTACCTCTGGAAGAGCAGCCAGTGCTCTTAACCTCTGAGCCATCTCTCCAGCCCCTAGAATGTTATTCTATGTGCATATATTACCTTGTTATTATAATTCCAGTGTTAGGCTGGGAGTGGGGGCTCACTCCTTTGATCCCAGCACTTAGGAGGCAGAGGCAGGCAGATTTCTGTGAGTTTGAGGACAGCCTGGTCTACATAGTGAGTTCCAGACTAGCCAGGAGTATATAGTGAGACCCTATCTTTAAAAGGGGGTAGGAGGCTGGGGAGGTGACTTCGCAGTTAAAAGCACTTGCTGCTCTTGCAAAGGACTGGGGTTCCATTCCCAGCATACATAGAACTGCCAACAACCATCTGTAACTCCAGTTCCAGGGGCATCTGGGCACTATATCTAAGTGGTACACATACATACATGCAGACAAAACACCCATATAAACAACATAAAAATAGAACAGTCTTCACACACACACACACACACACACACACACACACACACACAACCTTAAATGCTAACACTTTCAATTTATGAAACCCTTGGGATATTGGTCTTCAGTTTATCCTAAAGAGGACCAGCCTCTCTGGAATGCCCACCTGGATCTCCTCAATGGTATGTACAATGAAGGTGTCTTGAAGGTCCTCCATGGCTCCCTCCATCCAGTTGTTGAAGGGTGCTGCCCGCTTAGCATACTCCAAGTAGAGCTGGTCAATGGTCTCCAGCAGCTTCTCTGTTCTCTGGAAGTATCAAGGGGGGTGGAATGTTTAGCAGAGTGACCCTCAAAGGCCAGTGCCCCCCACTCCCCCGCATCTTTGTCTAGAAGCACTGGACCAGATGAGGCAGGAAGAACCAGTTGCTGAGCGGCTCTGGGTCTTGGCTGTCAACTGACAGATCACCTCACACTGGAATCACTTGCCCTGGTCCCAAGAGGGTCTGTTTTACAGAACAGGACAACCCTCCAAAGGCTGGAGCTGGACTAACAAGGTCGCTGGGACAGGAGCAGGATCTCCGTCAAGGCCGAGTTCATACATTCTCGGTCAAAGGGAGTCTTCCCATTAGGCCAGAGATGGGGATGGTCCAGGGAGTCATGGACACTTAAAAAGCAGAGAACCAAGGAGGAAGAGGAGGAAGAGACACATGGCACTGCAGGGTCCTCACCTCTAACGCTTCTCTCCGCTTCTGGGTGAGGGCCCCGAGATTGTCCCACTGGTCACAGATCTTTTGGCAACGAGCGTTGACACTGGGTGAGTCATAATAGTCCAGCTCACTGTAGAGTGGGAAGAGACAGGGGTCAAGTGATGAGCAACACAGGTCGAGGGAGGTGGGCAGGGAGCCTGTCATTCTTGCTCCCAGGGATGTTAGGAGCACTAGCAGTGCTGGGGGAGCTGGGGTGGGGGTGGGGGGTGGGGGGGGGGGTGGGGGGTGCTCCCTTCGGCACACCTCCCAGCATCCCTCCCATTCCTGCCTCTTTGGAAACTGGGATCAGGAGACCCAAGGGGGCTGCTCCTCTCCAACAGTCCCTGCTACAAACAGAGTTGGTGGTGACTCTAATGACCAATGACAGGAAGTGGCTGGGGCCCAAGGACAAAGCTCAGAGTCAAGGACTAAGGCTTGGCAGCTGGGCATGGTGGCTCACGCCTCTAATCTTAGCATTCTCCTGGGAGGCTGAGACAGGAGGACTGCCGCAAGTTTGAGGCTAACCTGAGGCACACACCGAGTTCTAGGCCAGTCTGGGCTACAATCTGAATCCTGTCTCAAGAGAAGACAAAACAAAACAAAACAAAACAAAAAACAAAACAAAACAAAACAAAAAAAAAAACCAAAATCTGGGCTAGCAAGATGGTCCAGGGGGTGAAGACACTTGTGCAAGCCTGAAGACCTAAGTTCAATTCCTGGAGCTCACAGTAAAAGGAGAGGAAGAACCAACTCCTTTACGTTGTCCCCTGATCACCACGTACACACCATGGCATGCATATGCGTGTGTGTACACACACACTCTCTCCCACACACACACAATTTAGAAAACAAAAGGAAACAGTACAAAAATGTTGTAACAAACCCCATTACTTTTAAGTTAATCTAAAAGAAAAAAAAAATATTAGGGGCTGAAGAGATGGCTCAGAGGTTAGGAGCACTGACTGCTCTTCCAGAGGTCCTGAGTTCAATTCCCAGCAACCACATGGTGGCTCACAACCATCTGTAATGTGATCTGGCACCCTCTTCTGTATACATAATAAATAAATAAACCTTTAAAAAAAAATTAAAAGGTAAAGTCAAATAAAACAGGGCTTGAGCACCCCTTGCTCCTATCCTGGTAACAGGTGATGACCAAATGTTTGCACAAGAATGGAATGGATCAGGCTCTCTCCCACCAGGAAGAGTCCTTGCCTTCTGGATTGCTTCCTTGACCACATGGGCACAACTCTTTCCCCTCACCAAGCACCTTCGTCTATCTACCCCCTTACTTCCCACCGTCATCTATAACAGCGGAGAAAGCAGACCTCAGCCTCACCCTGGGGCACCAGAGGGGAAAGAGGTCAAAGGGGGCCTACTTGAGCTCCTGTGCGATGGCGGCGATCTGCTCCACGCGGTCCTGGTGGGCAGCCAGGTCACTCTCAAAGGCCTCGTGTTTCTTGAGCAGAGCCTTGATCTCTGACAAGGTGGCTGTCTCGTAATCCTTCTGCCGCAGCATGGCTTCTTTGCCTGGGGTTGGGGTGAGGGAGGCGGGAGACGGGGATGAGCAAGAGCCAGGCAAAGTGTGTCTGGTCTGGACATTTCCCATGGAAGTGCTCACTGTACACTGCTCTACAGTGTAAGAGAGTGGACGTGCAGCAAGAACATCCAACACTGGGAAGAGACTGGGAAGACCACTGCCCTCCAGGGAGCATTTCCAGGGCATTTAGACTAGCTGTCTATGAAGGTTATGCAGGAATATGTAGGGATGCATGAGGCCAGACATCCACTTTCCAACAGTAGGAAACACAGCCAGCCATCTATGCTCTATGGAATAACGGGGGGAGCACCTCATAGGTACTTTTGAATCTCAGCACCTCTCTAGTTACTATGGCTAAGTCCTGAAAGCCCTATAGGGATCCCCTTCCCAGATAGTCTCAGCACGGTCAATGAACCTGTGGTCTCTGCTGCTCACATCCACTGGTGACTTAGAGCCTTCTCGGCCCGCCAGTAATGTCCTCACCCCAAGGCAAGGGCAGCGCTTGTATTTTTGGCCCTGCCCTTAAAGGAGGAAGGCAAGGATGAGAAATGACTTCCCTAAAAAGCTTCCAAGTTGCCTGAAGAGGACCCTCTCAGGACGGGCAAACTTAGCCTTGTGTACACACACATTCTCTGCCTATGCCATCACAGGATGGTCATACCTTCTTGGTCCATAAAGGCCAGCCTGTGAGGCTAAGAGCTATGTCTATTAGCCTCTATTGTAAAGCATTTCTTTCTCTTTTCTGGCGTTGGGTTGGTTCTTTTGTTTTGTGTATTTTTCCTTTAAAATCGTAACACAGTAAGTTTAGACTGAATTTACAAATAAATGCGTTTATCTATTCCTATATAAATATGTTTCCTGCTTTAAAGATATTTAGCAGCACACACTAGGGAGGATTTCTACTTGGATCTCGGGGTCTTCCTGGGTACAGTGGCCCTTCAAGATCCGCAGGAGACTCATTTCAGGACCCTCTAAGAATACCTAAATCCAGGGTTGGGGATTTAGCTCAGTGGTAGAGCACTTGCCTAGCAAACGCAAGGCCCTGGGTTCGGTCCTTAGCTCCGGTAAAAAAAAAAAAGAATACCTAAATCCCAAGATGCTCAAGTCCCTTATATAAGATGACACAGAGTGTGTGTGTGTGTGTGCGTGTGTGCGTGTGTGCGTGTGTGCGTGTGTGTGTGTGTGTGTGTGTGTGTGTGTGTGTGTATTCTCCCATATACTTTAAACCACTCAGGTTGCTTACAGTATAAATGCTATCTATGTAGATAGCTGTTCATCCATAGTCTTTAGGGAATTATGACAAGAAAACAGTCTGTATGAGCTCAGCATAGACATAATTCCTTTTTGTTCTTTCTTTCTTTTCTTTCTTTCTTTTTTTTTTTTTTTTTTTTTTTTGAGACAGGGTTTCTCTGTGTAGCTTTGCGCCTTTCCTGGAACTCACTCTGTAGACCAGGCTGGCCTCAAACTCACAGAGATCTACCTGCCTCTACCTCCCGAGTGCTGGGATTAAAGGCGTGCGCCACCACGGCCCAGCTCCTTTTTGTTCTTAATATTTTGCTTCAAAGTTGGCTGAATCCAGAGACAGAACCCATGGATATGGATAATTTCTTGGCCAGATTTCTCCAACAGAACTTCTCATTGCTCACCCCACCCCAGCCTGTACTGTGCCAGATTTCCCACAGATAACCCTGTGCACACAATGTCTTCCATGTTTAGGGTTAATTCCTTAGTCTCAAGAAATGGAACTCTAGTTGGGAGTGGTGGCACATGCCTTTAATCCCAGCAATAAGGAGGCAGAGGCAGGTGGATCTCTTAGTTCCAGGCCAGCCTGGTCTACACTGTGAGTTCTAGGTCAATCAAGGCTACATGATGAACCCCTATTTCAAAACAAAACAAAAATAAAATAAAATAAATACCAGTGGGTGGGTGGTCAGCGCCATCTCCACCGACCCCCTTCACTCTGTACCTGCACGGGTACTTAGATGGAATCCTAAACACACCCTCTTCGCTGGGTGTTTTCTTCCCAAGCCAGGCCACTCCCAGGTGGCTATAGAATACAGTCCTCCCTATTCACTTCCAACCCCAGGCCAGAGGAACTGAACCTTAGGCCACTGTGGCCAGCAGAGTGCAAGAAAATGGGCAGGAGCTGGTCCTCACGCTAACCCAAGCCAGTTTCTGATGGAAAAAGACCGCCTCACAGACGACGGTTAGCCTTGCAGTCAATAATCAGAGGCCAGCCACCAGCCTAGGAAACAACACAGTGGGACCTCAACATCCACATTTCAGAAATCTGGAAACAGACAAATTGACACTGCTTCTCAGGGACAACGCCAGGACTGACAGCCACACACTGAAGGCCTTGGAAAGAACAATGATGGCAATGTAGAACAAGGAAGAAGCAGCACTTTCCCCAAACTGCCGTCTATAATTCTCCTCAGCACGCCCGTGCCCTGGAGACTTAGTTCTTGCACACTCGAGGAGTTGGTACTACGGTTCCTACTTGGCAAACACGGAAACCGAGGCAACCCAGGGGTGAGTGGACCTGCCCGATGCCAAACAAGAAGACACCAACGAATGCAAAAGAAAAGAGCTGTAGCTGGCGGCTGGGTGGGAATCGGAGAGCAGAGAGCGGGCGGGGAGGCGGGAGCTGGCTCAGGCTCACCATCGGTCCAGGCCTCGTGGATGGAGGCTTTCTGCCTGAACTTCTCTGCCAGGTGATCCAACCTCTCCAGCCTCCGGATCTCATTCAGCAGCCACTCCTCGTAGCCCTTCTCTGCCTGCTCCAGGCAACCCCAGGCATTGTTGATATCCTGCAGGGGTGGGAGACACGGGCTCAGAGAACCTGGAGGGGTTGCAGCCTTCCAGGCAGAGATGCTTCAGATCTTTGGCCGCCATACACAATGCAGCCAAACATTCTGTCTCACTCTTCCAGCGCCCATTCGGACTACTGTGCCTCTTGGAGAGGGAGTGGAGTTCACCTCCAGTGACGGAGACCTCCCCTTCACGGACTAGCTTCCAAACAAACCCTAGCCAGTCTCAGAGGTCCAAGAACAAGCCAGGGGGCCAAACCAATTAGGAATAAGCAAGCTGACAGTACAGCCTCCAAGATATACACTTCTAATAGGCCAAGACTCCCAGATGCTGGCCTTTGGGCTCTGGAGAGTAGCTTGAGTGAGGGAATCAGCCACGATCATGAGCAGAAAGAAATACACACGCCCTTTGTACAAGGCACCCAACGGTTAGCACAGGCACCCAGTTGGAAGAACTAGAATAGAACCAGTCTGAGGGCCATCCTCCTGGCTGTCCACTGGCCATCTGCCCCACATCAGAGGCACTTCTGTCAGCTCTCAGGAGTATCTGTTAGCTAACAGTGGCTCTGACAACCCAAGAGCATCTGATTAAGGCCTGAACTTTAAAGAACTGGTGCTCCAAACTGCCCGCATGACAACACAAGCCTGCTTTCTCCCTTCAAGATCACCTTGTTCCTGCCTCCCCTGACTTGGCTTGCCCCTCTCTGGTCCTGCCCATTATGTCTGTCTGTTTTTGTTGTGTTTTGTTTTGTTCGAAAGGATAAAAGGTTCTGCCTTGATGAATGTGTCCTCCATTCTCCTGGCCCATAAAGTCCTGGAGACAGGATAAAGGGACATGAAGGACAAAATGATAAAAGGGACACAATAGAAGGGCACCCTTGACACAGAAAATCGATTGCAATATTAGCGTTTTGTCTCTGTTTTCCAGATAGGGCCTAGCCATACTTGCTGTGGCCCTCCTGCCTCAGAGCTGGGATTATAGACTTGATTCACACCCAACTTGTTACAGGTGTTTTTGTTTGAAAGAATCTTATTATAAAAAACATGCTTTAAGAGTTACTTAAAATGATATTTATAAAGAAAGATTAAAACTGGAGTTGGCAGCATCGGCTTGTAATCCTAGCTACTTAGAACATCAAGGCAGAATTGCAAGTTCAAGGCCTTCATGGTTGAGTCCTAGGCCAGCCTGGATGCGTTGACGACACCCAGGATGAATTATCTCACAGAAAAAAAATAAACAGGGTCGGGGCTGGGGATGTGGTCCTATACCAGAGCACTTGCCTAACAGGCTTGAGGACCTAGATTCAAGGCCTAGGGTCACAAAAAAATAAATAAAAAGGATCTTTTCAAATTAAAACAAAATTGACAGTAGGTAGTAAGATTATAGATAACTTCCACCTTTTAATATTTTACTTATTTGTATATTAGAAATACTTTACAAAAATCAGTTACTTAAGATAACAAAAGTGGGTCTGTTTTGCTTTGTTCTTGCGGTTGTTAATGTATTTTGAAAGTACTTAAGGTTATATACAAGTAAAAAATTAACATTATTGCTTGGTTCAGTACGACCAGACATCCTGTTTAAAACATTATTTTTTTAAGGGGCAGGGGAAGTTTGGAATGCTCAGGGGTTGAGAAGAGCAAGCCTGACCCAGAACAGTCAGGGGACAAGGTGGCTATCCCTCTGTGCCTGAGCTCAAGCCTGGGTGATAAAGAAACATGGAACATGGCATGTAGGTAGAAGAAAACCCACCTCCAAGCAGCTGGGGGATGGAGATGGCCAGGCAGGCCCCAGACTTGCCCCTGGCACTCACCGAGACCATCCTGCCCTCGGAAGGCATGAAGGCGGGCCGGTTGCTGAGGCGCAGCTTGGTCTGCAGCGTGTTGAAGTTGATCTCCAGCTGGCACTTCTCCTGCACCTTAGGCGGCTTGTGCAGGCGCCGGTAGTCTCGGAAGTCTTCCAGCTTCTGCTGCATGGCATGCATGGTGTTCTCGGGCACCCGATTCTCCAGCCATGGGATGGTGCGGCGGATCCACTCCAAAAGCTAAGGCGAAAGAGCAGAGACATGGCATGGAGTGAGGATGCTGGAGGAAGGTGTGTGTAAAAGCCAGCTTGTCCTTTTTTCCATAGGTCCTTCCCTCACAGGAAGAGGGCCGGCAAAAAGTCTCTCCTGATGGCACACTCCCCAACGACCCACTAAGGCCTCACCATGCCACGTAGGAAGGCTTCCGGGTGCTCCCTCCAAGGTGACCGGGATATGGTCAACTCGGAGCCCACACCCCTCATCTTCTCTGCCCTGATAGGGATAAACCAAAGAACCACAACCTGCTTCGTAAGGAGACCTGAGCTCAAGTCTAGACGGGCCTCAGTTCCTTAATCTATACCAAGCAGGGGTGTAATAGAACAGAGACTTCCAGCCTCAAAAAGAAGAGGCTAGAATCCGGGACAGCCTAGATTTCTATCCTGGAGCCATGGTGAGGATTACAAAGATGTAGGGCTGCAAAGTTGGATGACAGGAAGCCTACGGAACACCTGCATATTGCCAGGCATGACCCACGAGGGTGACTCACAGAAATAATCATAGAAATACTACACGGTCAAGTGCTATCAGCACCCCCACATTATGGAGGAGGCAGCACCCAAGGCTCTGCTCTGCCAGGTCACGCAGCTTGCTGCGGGGATTTGGCTGAAATGATGAGGCATGGATTAAAGCCTGGGCGTCTGGCTCTCACTAAACTGGAAGGCAGAGCCACCAAAAGGCTGGGGGAAAACAGTCCAAAAGGAGCAGCACCTTAACCCAAATGACAGCGGGGCAACCGGCTAACTTCCTGCCACCCTGTCCCCTGCTGGCCTGGCTATTGAGCCAGCCTGAGGCAGTACTGAGTCCTCCTAGGTGTGCGGCTTCTCAGAACCTGATGTAGCCCTGTACTATCGAGTTTAGACAAAACCTACAGAGCGGCAGTAGACCAGGCTGCCAAGGCCTCTGAGATCCCAGGGCTCAACTCCCACTCAGTAAGCGAAAGAAAAAACAAGAGCCAGGGAGGTGGAAGCATTTTTCCCAGGCTCGCTGTATGTAAGCCAGACACCTCCTCCTCCGTATTCACTTCTGCCCCCCCAGAGGCCCAGAACCAAGCTGCCCTAGGTTAACTGTGCTTGGCTCATGCACTGCACCAGCCTGGGACTGTGTCCTCAGAATGACTGTGCAAGGCACTGATCCTAAGAGCTTCCTTCTCTCGGGGTATAATGCAGGACCTTGCGGGGGGGCGGGGGGGGGCAGTCTGGAAGAACACACGGGTACCCACATCACTGGCCAGCTTCTCGTAGTCTTCCATAAGCTGTTCATTCTCTTGATTGACGGCCAAGACTTTGCAGATGCGGTTGGCTGCTGTCTCCGCCTGGCAACAAGATAGAGAAGTCATGACCAGCCTGCCCCAGCAACGGGGATGGGGGGGGGGTTTGGGGGGTGACACACCTGTGTCAACAGGCCCCTCCCCCCTGCTCCTCCACGTGGTTGGAAAGGAGCCCCTGAGGCCGTGCCACACTCCCCTGTCTCCTGCATCACTCTCTTGGCCAGCCCTGGACAAGGGTTGACTCCCGTCATGCATGCTGGGAAGAAATAAACCAAATAACTGAGGCATTCAAAATCTCAGGCCAGGTAGAGAAAGGAAGAGATTCATGCCCATCCTGGGATTCCAGGGGTCACAAGACTTGGGACCTCGGGCCGGATCTGACAGGATTTTGAAGATGGGAGACTTCAAGTCTGAAAGCGTGAGGAGGTGCTGGTTGACAGCAAGGCCTCTCAGGTTCCCTGAAGAATCTCCGAAGGCTCCTGGTTCAAAGCCCTTTAGGGAAAAGCCAAAGGCATGGCAGTGCACGGAGGAGGAGATGGAAGGCTCCACCCAGCACAGGAGCTGGTGGCTCAGCTAAGATCATACCATGCACCAAGCACTGGGCTAGGAGAGACCAGAGACAGTCCTCAATGGGGAGAAGAATGAGGAGAGATGGAATGGTAACCAGCCACAAGGCCTAGCACCCCACAAAGACCCAGCCTCTGGTGACCCCTAAGGGTACTGTATCTCCAACATCAGCAGGGACCCTGTGTTCCCAATCCCACTTCACTTTAGTGATTTTGTTGTTAGTCTCTCACTAGGTAGCCCTGGCTATCCTGAAACTTGCTCCTATTGACCAGGCTGGCCTTGAACTAACTCATAGAGAGTTGGCCACCTCTGCCTCCCAAGTGCTGGGTGTAAAGATGTCCACTATCACACCTGGCCCACTTGAGTGGTTCTGAAGTTGAGTTGTGGCCTCGTTCATATACCAACCCTAGTCCAAGGAGAAGTATGAACGTAAAGCCCTTTGGGGACCACAGGGCAGAAAGAAAGGAGACAGTTGAAGGTAGAGAAGACAGTGCCTATGAGAAGATACAGATAAACCCTGAAACCTGGAGACAGGTGACTTACAGATGATAAAGGATACATGGTTTGAGAAAGAGGAAGGCAAAGCCTAAATCTGGTTGATGAACAAAAAGAGTTTCTGTTACCCCAAAATGAGACTGAGTGTAAAGAACATGAGAACTGGAAGAAATGACTATGATACATGTGTTTTTTCCAAGAAGAATTTTTCGAAAAGGAAATGCCAACCAAATCACATGCCTTGTGGGTGAGTGTGCTGGGACACACAGGGGATGGGACAGAACAAAACTGTCCTAAAAGTCTCTCAAGTGAACAATCCAGAGACTGTACCCTACAGTGTGGGTATTGAACAGCTGGGACTCCAAGAAGAGAATGCAGGAATGGCCAGATAGGGACTCTCGGTCATCATCCCTGCCCTCAAACTCAACCCTGTCCTGGAGATGACAGGGCCCCTTCTCATAGAGATGTCCTGCTGGACCGCCATCTTCTTGAGAACCACTGAGTAACAGTGGCGAATTCCCTGAGGCATTGAAGAAACAAGTCGCTTCCCAGGAGCCTATCCCTAAGAGGCAGGATCCGGAAAGAATGCAGACTTTTGAGCACCAGGTCAGTGTGCTTCATGAAAATGGCTGGGGTGATGATCCTGCCTGGTGTTACCACAACTTCTTCCACCAAAGCCTTCCAGGAGGTGGTGTGGCTGCAGACACTGCCACAAACAAGTCATGGGTAGCTAGCTCCTCATGGTAGATAAACAACAGCTGCAGGCTGGCCAGGAACTTAACAAATCTTCTGCCTCAGGCCCCAGAGTACTGGGATTACAGGCGTGCACCACCATGCTAGCTTGCCACTATCATTGCCAATGTAAATAAATCCCAACTTAGACTTGCAGTCCTCCAGATGCATCCTGAATCCTGGGCTCAGCAACCATAAACTTATTTGCCAGGTTGGTGGGCTGGGTGGGGTATGAGTCTGTACAATTTTAGGGGCTATGCTCTTAAAGCCTTGATAGCCCCACAGTCAAAGAAGAGTCCTTTGGATGAAACCTGGGCAAGACTTCTACATGGGACTCCTGAGGGCTTTTTCCAAGGGTCTAACACTTGACAATTTCAGGTCAGCCTTAGCAGAAGAGAGCTGGAGGACCCTACCAGCATCCCCAAAGGACCTGCCTTTGGAGGAAACAGACCCACAGAGGATAAGAGTGAGTTCTTTAAAAAGAACCCACCTGTGAACACTTGTGGCTCACCTTGAGGGACAACAGTTGTCTGACCTTTGAGAAGCAGGTTCTTGAAAGACAGAGGCTAAAGTCCTCTGAATACTACTGTCTACCCCCGCCCACCCACTTCCTTCCACAGGCTGCAACCCTGAATAAGCCTGCCAGGGGCACAGGGGACCCACGCTTTCAAGTGGCCCCCTTATGAAGATGGACCAGTCACTACCAACCTCAGCCGGAGGGGAGACAAGGCAGCTTGGCTGGCCTTGCAGACCTCACCCACGGCGTGAAGGGGATCAGGCTGCAGATGGTGACAGCAGCCCCGTGACAGCCATCCGAAGCAGCTGGCTTCTCGGCTTCCCTCCCCAGAGCTACAAGAAGCCCTGGGCAGGGTGGGAGCGGAGGGGAAATTATCAGCAGCACAGTGTGTAAGCAATGCTCGCAAGGCTGCTGGAGTTCAGAAACACCAGGTTGGGCCAGGAGAGGAAGAAAGGGGCCTGGGAGAAAGGCAGAGATGAAGCCATCCAGAAGAAAACCCAGGTTGGGTTCAGGCTTTGGGTTTTCTATGATGGGACGGGCTGTTCTATAAACCCATGCTAGCGAAGCAGGCTGCCCAAGTCTTTCCAAACGGCAGACTTCATGAGATAATGCAAGGGAGCACAGGCGCCAGTGGGCCGAGAATACACTCCAGAGGAAGAGGCCAGATGCGTATTCCCACATTCTCCGGGACCACTTTCAACTGTTAGTACAACTTAACATACAACACTTTTGTTTTGTTTTGTTTTTACACAGGGTTTCTCTTTGTAGCCCTAGCTGTCCTGAAACTTGTTCTGTAGACCAGGTTGCCCTTAAACTCAGAGGGCCACCTACCTCTCTGCCTCCTAAGTGCTGAGATTAAAGGCATGCGTCACCACACCCAGCCACATAACATTCAATTATATATATATATATATATATATATATATATATATATATATATATATGAGCTATTATTCTTAGAGATTTAGCTATCTCTTGCCAGAGTTCCACCCTGATCACAGAGTGCCGAGTCACCAGAGACAGATCCATCTATAGAGAGGCTGTCACAATTAGGGTGTCATCAGATACCCAAACCAGGCAAAGTGACAGACCAGGGCTCCACCACCCACAACCCACTGTTTATATGAATGCTACAAAGATCTCATTGTTCATGTTTTTAGTAAAAATTCCCCGAATCTAGCTAAAACTGCCTTCCCTCCTGCCCAGTGACTGGCATCTAGTCTACCCCAACTCCCAAGCCAGGCTTGCTTAAGCCCAACCGATCACGGCTTCTAGCCCCAGCATGGAGCTTCCTCAAGACAAGCAGGCTGGGGTGGGTTTTGGAGACACATGTCTGTCCTGCCACCTGTGCCTCGATTTCCCCAGAACTCCCCGTTCTAGGGTGACTTGGCAATGCTGCTTTCTTCTCTTCTCACACCTCAAAGCTTCCGCCTTATCCATGACACCCTTCTTTGTCTCCGCTGTTAGAAGTGAGTGACTCCTTAGTGACGGTCTCTTCACCCTTCCCTAGTGGAACCTGAGCCTTTCCTGGGGCAGTGTTATCCCACCCTACACCTCCAAGCTCCAAGCTGCTGCTCAAAGAAGGCACCCTGCAGCCCCCCAGCTGTCTCCTCTGGACAGAGCCACAGCACAGAAGCCCTGCTGAGGCTGCCTCCTTGTCATCATGCCTTTCCAGACAGGCACAGCGTCTGTGGATGGGAATACATTTTCTCCCTTAGAAGGTTTACGCTCCTGGACCGAGTGATTAATGGACAGGTGGATGGATGCGGACAGCTCCACCTGTCCCTAAACATCCAGAAACACCTGCAGCAGATCCAGTTTGCCCCTTTGGGGGCCAGCTCCTAGAAATAGCTCCCCAGAGACCTCCGCAGCACCAGCTGCATAAACAAAACCCTGATGCTCTCCACCCATTCCAAACCTGGGAAGCAAGGAATCAGAATCCAAACCAGCCTGCCAAACAGCAGTTGGTCCTCACCCAATGAGGACAGTCCCTCAACAGCTGTGTCCATCATAAGCTTGCGTGGAAATGTACAGAGGCACATGTCTATTAACTGGGACCTTTCCACTTCTATTATCCATGACTGGCCAGAGAAAGATGAGGAGAAGAGGGTGGACCGTGGACATAGCTTGGCTCTGGAAGATGTCTGTCATGGGTACCAGCCACAGAGGCAGTCAAGACAAGACAAGAAGGCGAGATGCAGAGAGACTCCTTCATCTCCTTGCCCCCCAAACCAGAAGGACACATCTGTCTGGGGATGATCGCTCTAGGCAGATGCTGTAGAAGTGGCTGGGGACAACTCTGGATCAAGTGAGACACCCCACACCCCGCCACACTGTCCATGCTCCTGTCTATCCTGGGATGTGGACAAAAGCATGAAATGGTTGCAACAGGGATGAGAAAATGGGAAGAGGGCACAGGGGAGGGAGGGTTTCGGAGGGAGAGCCACACAAATCCCACACTCCCTACTACACACAGGATACATACAGCAGACCACATCTCGTCCATGCCATGCATGTGTGCATGCACACACGCTTACGTGCACACGCACATACATACACACACACACACACACACACACACACACACACACACACATACACACACACCCTCCTGAGCATTTTCATCAGCCAGGCCACAGAGAAGGAATCAGAGACAGGCAAGGCCAATGTCAGCAGGCATGAAGCCCAGGGCAGAATCCCTAAAGGCAAAGGGCATGAAAAAGAGAAACGGGATAGTCAGTCAGAGGGGGCAGGCCACCTCAATCAGCCTGGCCAGGACACTCTATGTGGTTAGTAGGCTGAGCACAAATGCCCAACCCTGGCTAAGAGGTCAGGGACGGGGTTCCAGAGAGGTTGGCGGGAGAGCAGCAGGGGTGAGGGGCAGAGGAAGAGAAGGAGTCAGGAGGCCAGCAGGGGGACTGGGAAGTTGGAGGCTGGCCACCACTGAGAAGGCAGGTCTGGGGCACCCATCCAGTGGGTACCAGGGTTGCTGCCGGCCCGTCTGGTTGTCTTTGGATAAATTTTTTAAAGGTGCCCTTTCTTGAAGGTGTTTCTATTATAAAAAAAAAAAAAAAAAAAAAAGACTGATTTGGTTAGAAGACATTTTACTGCTGGACATGAAGCCTGGCAGTAAAATGCTTACCTAGCAAGCACAAGGCCTTGGGTTCAAACCCCAGCACCACGATAAAAAGAAACAGACATCTTTGTTGCTATCTGCAGAGTAATTTTAGTAACTAACATTTACATCTCCACAGTCCATGGCACACAGGTGGCACTCTTATGTAATCTCCAGCTATCCATGAAAGGCCTGGCTGGCAAACAGCATGCAGGACCCTGGCCTGGACGTCAGGGAGAAGGCAGAAGGCATCTCCCAGCCCTGGCTCCGGCCTAGATTTAAGATGGCCTTGCTCAGGCAGGAAGAAGGGAGGGTCAGAGGTGAAAGGGATTCTGGGTATTAAGGGAATGGCTTAGGATCCAGGCTCTGATAGCTTGGCTGCCTTCCCCTCGGTGGAGTCCACCCAGAGGCTGGGCGTCTCCGGCATCTGCACGTGTGCATTAACTAACCCTCTCTCATTCAGGGCACGGCTGCTGATGTCCAGCGAGGAGAACAAGATGGGCCAAGGGAGTGGCAGGGAGAGTGGGCGAGGCCAAGGGCGAGCTCACCTTCTGCGCACCGAGAAGGCGTGGCAGTGACATGAAACATTAGGTCACATGGCCTTCCCCTCCGGCCTTAGCGTGCCTACACATCTGCACAGAGAAGGAGAAGAGGTTGAGGGAGAAAGCAGAACAGCGTGGAGCAAACCCAAACAGCAGCAGTGGGCAGAGAGCACGAGAGACGGAAAGGGGACCGGTGGGAGGAGAGGCGAGGGCCAGAGGGACGTGAGCAGAGAGGGAAATGAGCAAGGGACGAGGGGTGGAGGGGTGGAGCTTCCACTATGCACTTCAAAGAGGTTCCTCAGAGGCCATGAGGAGGACCCACTGATCTCCCACACCCAGCCCTCCTGCATGGGCCATGCAGCTGGTTCCAGAGGATGAGCGCTTGCTAAGTGTTCTTGGTCCTAATACAAGGTGAGAGACCGCAGAGTAGTGTGAGAGAGGAGGCGAACAAGACCTCTTCATAAATACAGCTGGCTATCCACGAGACCAGAACCAGGCCTTCCAGCCACCTGCACCGGGACATGGAGGGAGGGAAGGAGGGAAGGGTAGGAGGGCATGGCTGGGCTCTGGCATGAGGTGTGCCGGGCAGAGAAGGAGCAGGGGTCCCAGGTACCTTCTGGGCTCCAGAGAAGGCATGGTAGAAACTAGACACGTAAGTCATAATGGCTTTCTCATCGGGCCGGGCGGTTCCGACGATGTCTGGAGAGAGAGAAAGAGAGAGCTGCCGTTAAAGCCGCCTACTGAACATACCGTACACATCTCACAAGGGGATGGATGCAGAAGCCTGCATACTGTGAAGCAACCTTGCCAAAAGGCCCATCCTCAATCTAGCCAGCCTCCAGAGTCAACTTCCACTAACAGGAACACGGGACGCAGAGGAATGGGGACGGTGGTACCCCAGGAGGCAAGCAAAGAAGCCCACAGTGAATACCCTACTAGTGGCTCTCCTCCAACCACGAGGTCAGCGGCATCAATAAGAGGGGTTGAGGGAAGTGGGGGAAGGGCTGAAGATGGAAATGACATACAGAACTTACCAAACAAACGCATGCATGAATACAGCCAACCCATGGACTAAAGCCAACCCACTCTCAATGGCAAGTCTCAAGAGGGGACTCTGGCTATGAAGGTGACAGGTGATGTATCGGGAATTACTGTCACGTTTGCTAGATGTGGAACAGGGTTTTGTGTTTTTGAGAGTCTCACTTCTTAGGTAGCCCAGGTTGGCCTCAAATTCACCATCCTCCTGCCTCAGCCTCCCCAGTGCTGAGGTGACAGGCATGTGTCACACATCTGGTCTGTGGACAGCATTTTGATTACATGCAAGATACCCATCTTTCCTCCCTCCCCAACTTGGTCTTTCAAATTAAAGTTTCTCTGTGTAGCCTTTGACTCAGAGATGCGCCTGCCTCTGCCTCCCAAGTGCTGGGATTTAAGGTGTGTGCCACCACCGCCCAGCTAATACCCGTATCTTTAAGGCACGTACTTGGAAGTAGGTAGCGGTGACTGAGATTTGATTTAACCCAGTCCAACAAAGACAGCAAAAAGACAAAGAAGAAACATAAGGTGTGAAGGACTATCAACAATCCTTCTGGCATGGTGGGCAATATACCATCTCATGCTTCTGTGCATGTTTGGAATGTTCCTGAATGCCGCTGGTGGGGTTGCCAGGAGCACAGGGCTGGGGGCAACCTTGGACACCCTCCCTACCCAACTCCCGCACACACCCTAGACTCCCTTCAGCCCCTCAGCATGGAGCTGCGACACTGTAAAATGGTATCAGTGTTGAAGGGAGCCCAAGGGACAGTGGCCATGGTTCCCACTTCTCCCAAGGACAAGGGGCAGAGGAGGAAGGCCTCCCCTTCCCTGTCCAAGAAGCTTGTTCTTTGCAGTCTAGGGGCTACCAGCCAGTGCCTCTTCCTCCGAACCACCCAGAATCCCTGGCAGGCAAGGGACCCCCAGCTCTTCAAGCTGAGGTCCCAGCAAACATCCTCTCTCCCTTCCGCCTCAGCTGCTGGGGAGCAACGGGGAAAGCCCTCACCTTCGGCATCCAACATCTTCGGGATGTCCAAGAACTTCTCTGCCACATCAAAGGCTGTGTTCAGGTTTGTGAGTGGATCGTCCTAAAGGAGAAGAGGACAGTGATCATCCAAAGAGTCACACGTCGCAGCCTATCCCAGCTGGGAGGGGATGGGGGTGGGAGCTGACGATGCTCCACCGGCTCTTCCCAGGTTCTGGGTGAGGAAGGCTGGCCTCAAGGCCAGGGGCCACTAGCTGGAGGCTTAAAACATTACCCTTCCCACCTCAAGCTTCAGGGGTGAAAACCTCGGGCCTCATGCTAGAGTTAGGGTAGGAAAGAACTGCTAAGAAACGATGCTGGGATCGGGGAACCATCAGTCCTCGCAGGAAGTGCGCGTAAGAAATGCAGATGTATGGGAGTGGGGATTTAGCTCGGCAGTAGAGCGCTTGCTTAGCAAGCGCAAGGCCCAGGGTTCGATCCTCAGCTCCACAAAAATAAAATAAAATAAAAAGAAAGAAACGCAGATGTAGTTTCCCCCCTCCAAACTCAGTAGTTGAGCTGTGTGCTCCTAACGCTGAAAGATTAATTAGAAGCTGAACCCCTCCGTTTTCCCACGTGTTGGGTTCTTCCAAGCAGCCATGGCTTTTTGATAATTTGCACCTCTGCTATCCTCTCCAGAGAGCTAAGTGGGGAGAGGGGTGCACAAGGCTGTGGGGGACCCTGGGTCCCTGCACCCTGGAATGTACTTCAAACAGAGAGTTAAGGTAAAATGGCGCAGCTGAATGCCTCCCCAGTCCAGCAGGCTGCATGTCAGTCTCACAGAATGGCGTAGCTAGCTGCTGGGGAGGAGGGCACGGAGGGTCCTGGAAAAATTAAACTCCTGCACCTGAGGCTCGGGGACCACTGCGAAAGGGGCAGCAGAAAGACTGTAAGAGCTGGAGAGTTTGCTGTGGGACTGTCTCCGACAAATGGCGGAAACTAGCCCCAAGAAGTCTCGCCAACATGGCTGCCTAAAGGTGACGGAACAAAGACGGCATTGATAGACTCGCTAAGGTGGAAGGAGAAAGCTTCAACCCGGACAAAGAACCACAGGCAACTACGGAATGCCGAGAGCTGGAGAACCAGTCTCCTCCACACCAAGTGGTCATCTAATGGTCCTCATACGGTCAGCCCTGAAGACATGTGCATACAGGTGACATTGTATGGACTGAACAGTTTATATTTATGTACTTAGGACACACACACACACACAAAACCACTAACAACAATGAAGACAACAACAGGGCTGGAGAGATGGCTCAGAGGTTAAGAGCACCGGCTGCTCTTCCTGAGGTCCTGAGTTCAATTCCCAGCACCCACATGGTGACTCACAACCATCTGTAGTGAGATATGGCGCCCTCTTCTGGCCTGCAGGGACACATGCAGGCAGAACACTGTATACATAATAAATAAATAAAACTTAAAAGACAAGAAGAAGAAAGAAAAGAAGCCATGATTTGAAAGAGCAATGGGGAGGGGGGTGGTTCATGGGAGAGTCTGGAGGGAGGAAGAGGAAAATGATGTAATTTATTTCTCCAAAAAAACTTAAAAAAGAAAATTAAACATAGGATTCCCACTCAGTCCAGTGGTCCACAGGATTCCGAGAGACACCGAAGAACTAAAAACACGGTCTCAGACAGAGATGTGTCTGCTGGTGTTTTACGGCAGGCAGCCTTGTTCAGGAGTCAGAAAGCGGAAGTCAGGCGCTCACCAATGTTCACATGAAAAGTGGACTTTCCCCTGCAAAAACAGCTGAGCTTGTAGGCCGGGACTCTCTTCTCCCTTAGAGGTTAGCCTGGGAATGGTGGTTCCAGCCCTAGGTACAGGACCAGGCCTCAGGCTCCTCTCCATTAGCAGATGGGCCCTTGCCGGTGAGCAGGGGGGTGGGAATCTGTCTCCTCGTCCTAGCAAATCTTGGAAGGGGGGGTTGGGGGGGGCGCATTAGTTTTGTTTTTGGCAGCTTGTTCATCTACCTACACCCTAAAAAAAGCTGCCAGGGCAAGAACATCTTGGTGAGCAAGACGCTCTGGGACACAGGTGTGTCTATGGAGGGGAGGCTAGGCTGAGCACTGCCCTAGGTATCCTGGGAGAAGGGGAGAAACAGGCTTGTATTCCTAAAAAGATCCCTTGCCAAGAGTCCTACATACTGGTGGGTTCCATTTCCTTTTCTTTCCAGTGTGCGGCTGGGAGAGCTCGTGACACGGGTTCCTGGCAGGTAAGAACGGTTCAGGCCAGGCCTCAACCAAGGTCTAGGCCAGTGTCCTTTGAACAGCTTGGACACCTACAACCACCAGGAGCTTACAAAAGGCCCACCTCCTCACCCCCTCAACATACACTTCTCACTCAAGAAAATCACCACGGACACCCAAATATAAATGAAGGTGACATAACGGCACACAACTTCAGTCCCAGCCTGAGGCAGGAGGATCACTTGAGTCTATGAGCTGGAGATCAGCCTGAGCAATAGAGTGAAACCCATCACCACCTCAAAAGCATAAATAGAGCCAGGCGTTGGTGGCGCACGCCTTTAATCCCAGCACTTGGGAGGCAGAGCCAGGCAGATCTTTGTGAGTTCGAGACCAGCCTGGTCTCCAAAGCAAGTTCCAGGAAAGGTGCAAAGCTACACAGAGAAACCCTGTCTCAAAAAACCAAAAAAAAAAAAAAAAAAAAAAAAAAAAAAAAAAGCATAAATAAAACTGAGTGACAGGGTTGGGGATTTAGCTCAATGGTAGAGTAGTTGCTAGCCTAGCAAGCGCAAGGCCCTGGGTTCGATCCTCAGCTCAAAACAACAACAAAACTGAGTGGCAACACAGGACACCAAACCTACAGCATCTGCCTACAACTAGACAGCAGGTAAGGGACACGGGACAAAATGTCTCTCAGGATACATGATGTTCTACATCATCAATAAGTACTGTCACCTTATGAAACCAGAAATAAATAATGTAAAGGAGAAATGTCACTCGGCATCCCATCACTCAAACACTGTGGCCTCAGTTCTGGGAGCTTCCGCGGCGGGCTGTGTATGTACACAGGGAACTGTGATATGCACACTGGATAATGAACAGAGAAAGCGATTTTTCTGCTCGCTTCCCGAGCTGGCCCTTTCAGGCTGGGCACTGGGCTCTGAGCAGTGGTCCTGTCCTGACCTCCCTCAGTATGTCTCCAGGCAAGAGAAGACCGCGGGAGATCAGGTGAACACACGTACCTTCCGCAGCTTCCCATAGTCAATCAACTCGGGCCGGTGTCGGTGGATCAAGGCACAGAAACCAAGGCCATCCTTCCAACTGTCCAGGGAGAGAGAGAGCAGGGCAAGTTGATGACTGCTGCCATTCATTAGGAAATCCTCTGGAGCAGGATTTAAAACGCGGGAGAGAAAGGGAGACTTCTGCCTGCCGCATTTCCAGGTATGGATGGGGTCAAGTTTTTTCCGAGTGGTCACAAGTCGAGATGAACCTGCCACATCTACCCTCCCCTTGCTAAGGCCACACACCTCGAACAGAGCTCTGGAACCCTGGACTGGGCTTCCTGACATGATCTTTGAGGGGGTCTTGCCAGTATCATAAACATGAGCAAAGCTGCACCAGGCAGCAGTCAGACCCAAGACGTTATGGGGAGGGACGGGGGATTCAAAGAGACAACACCCTTCCCCAGAAGGTTTTTTTCCCCTGACTCTTCCAACCAAGGGATGAGGGGAGATCCTGAGGAGGCCGGCCTCCAGCACTCACCTGATGTGGAAGTTCTGGATGTTGACATTTTTATACGGGGCTGTCTTCCTCTGACACCACAGAAGCAACCCTTCTTTAGCTGATGTCTCTGTGAAGAAGGGGATGGGGAGCAGGGTCAGTGGGCTGACCTAGGAGAGTGAGGATGCTGCTTCTAAGAGACCCTAGGGGGGCCTCAAGACCCCAACTCTGTTGCTATAAGGAAGGAAGAAGTCCGGGGCCATCCTGTCCATTTGTTTGGCAAAGTTGGAAAAAGTTACTTAAGAAACAGGAAAGTGGAACTGGAGAGATGGCTTGGCGGTTAAGAGCACTGGCTGCTCTTCCAGAGGTCCTGAGTTCAATTCCCAGCACCCACATGGTGGCTCACAACCAACTGTAACAGGATCTGATGCCCTCTTCTGGCATGCAGGCATACACACAGAGCACCCATACGTTATGAAAAAACAGAAACAAAAAACAGAAAAGTAAGCCACTTGCACCATAGACTAAAATGTCCAGACAGCTGCAGCTTGCCAGGGTATCTGCCCAACTCCCTTTTACTCAAGAAGTGACAGTGATAGACAGTAACTCAGTAGCTGCTTTCTACTTCAAGGATGACTGGAAGAGCCTATGAGATTTACATGACCGGAAGGGGATCACGCAACCTGTGGGGTGAGCATGGAGGGACAGGAAGAAAGGATTCCTTCCTGTGCAGGTTCATCTGAAGTCGGGCTTCCTCCTATTTACTGCACTGATTTGGCTTCGGTGCCCTGTCACTCTCTGAGGGGATGCCGGGAAACTCCCAACTCCAAGGTTACAGACTGCACTGCCTCTGTGTGTCCAGACCTGTGAACTGCAGGTGGCGGCATTTAGTAAAAAGAACCTGATTGACCTCACGTATTTTTAACTAATAAAATGGATTTTAAAATAATGCTAAAAAAAAAAAAAAAAAAAACTATAGATCTAAAGATTATAATTTTTCAAGCACAATCAATTGGTACGGGGAGCCAGGTGTAGTGGTGCATTCCTTTAATCCCAGCACTCCTGAGACTGAGGCAGGTTGATCTCTGGGGGTTCAAAGCCAGCCCAGTCTATGGAGCAGGTTCCAGGACAGCCAGAGGTATGTGGTGAAATCCCGTCTCAAAATAAATTAATTAAATAAATAACCTATGTATAAATTGGGATGGGGCTGGAGAGAGGGCTCAGCAGTTGAGACCACTTAGTCCTCTCCTAGAGGTTTGGTTTGGTTCCTAGTGCCCATGTTAGAATAGCTCACAATCATCTGTAACACCAGCTCCAGGAGCCAATGTCTCTGGCATCTGAGGGCACCAGCACCCACCTGTACATAACCACATACGGACACACATGCAAATACACAATTTAAAAAAGTAAAATAAATCTTCATGGGACTGGAGAGATGGCTCAGTGGTTAAAAGTATTTGTTGCTCTCCCAGAGGACTCAAGTTCAGTTCTCAGCACTCACTTTGGGAAGCTCACAACCGTAATTCAAGTCTCAGGAGAGCCAATGCCCTTTGCTGGACTCTGGGACACGAGGCACACACACAGTACACAGATACACATGCAGGTAAAAAACACCCTTGCACATAAAAGAAAAAATTTAAATACGCATATTTAAATGCATTTTAACTTCAATCTCATTATTTAAGAAGGTGGTTTTTGCATGCATATATCATGCACATAGCAAACCACAAACAGTAAGTGAACACCGAATCACAAAGCTCAAAAATGGCAATCAAGCAATCAAGCAACCAGCTCATACCAGGGCAACCTGTGCCGGCCTGGACAGTGGCCACCAGGGGGAGCTATGGGAGCAGTGGTGGACAAGGGCCGCTCACTTTCCTATGATAATCCTTTTCTGCTAAGGGCCCAGTGAGGCTTAAGACTGAACCACAGCAGCCTTGGCCTTCTGGAAATGAGGACTGCTGCTAGGCTAACATATTTGCGGGGAGTTATTTGAAGTCATGGTCATTGTTGCCCCAGGTGAGGGAGTTCTAGATGAGCCTAGAGAAGACGACTAGGTAAGGGAAGGCAAAGAGAGAGGTAAAAGTTCAAGAAGGAACAGAACACAGCAGAAACCCACCTTCCACAGAGATGTCCTGGATGGCAAAGCGAAGGATGATGGTCCAGATCATGCCCAGGGTCATCTTCACATTCCCGTCCACAATTTCTATAGAAAACAGTGGCCGGGACATGTTAGGTGGATCATAACAAGGCCGACACACATTCCCAGCATTCCCATGTCACTTCCTGTACCCCTTAGAAGTCAAACATCACAAATCCCCCCACTTTCAGGGGGGGGGGGATATTCATTCATTCATTCATTCATTCATTTATTTATTTGTGCTGGGGATTGAACTTATGCACCTCGAACCCCCTTGTCTAAGGCACACCCAGCTCCACATAAGAAGTCTGTGAAAGTCAGTGGATCGACCAGGATGGAAACCAGGAGAGAAGCCCATCTGAGCAAGACTCTCTTGGAAGAGTGGGTCCATCAGAAAGGATGCTCTACCTGAACCACAGTCACCCAGTCTGACAGACCGGAGGGGACAGATTTCTAAGCTCTCGCAGAGGTTGCGGGGAGGGCAGCGGTGATGACCTAGGGGTCTGTGGCCAATCACAGCTCTTAAAATAGCCACTGATGCAGAGAGCCAGGATGAACAACAGCAAGTCACACATGTCCATTTTAAGAGCTGCCATCTTAACCAACCCTCTGATTGGTCAACCTCAAAATGCCCTAAGCATTAAAATAGATTTTTGTTTTTAAAACCCACTCAAGATGACAGCTCAGACAACCTGCTATATTTGGTCCTCACATTTTTCAGACCTTATAATGCTACAATTCTATTACTTTTTCCTTCCTTCTTTTCTTTCTCTCTCTTTCTTCATTATATATATATATAATCTCCTAGAAACAGAGAAGTAAAAATATAAATCAGGGCTAGAGAGATGGCTCAGGAGTTAGAATAGTGGTTGCTCTTCTAGAGGATCCAGGTTCAATTCCCAGCACCCACACATGGCAGCTCACAACCATCTGTAATTCCAGTTCCAGTGGATCCAACACCCTCTTCTGGCCTCCACAGGCACCAGGCGAGCATGTGACGCCCAGACATACATGCAGGCGAGCGCATACAAAATAAAAGCAAGCAAAAGTCCATTCCTCTTGAGAGGGCGCTGATTATTAATTATTGGGGAGGACAGACAAAGAGCAACTTCCCTTGAGGACTCATATCCCCAAGGATATAAAATACACCTGTAAACAAGTAAACAGATGTACTATACATCAGCCTAAGCCACAGAGCTCTCTTGGTCTTGTGTGGGCTGAAAGGTGAGGTTCAGCTGCAACTCCAGACAGTAAGCTGGCCCATGGCAAGGTGCTCAGAGAAGAGCAAGGTACTCCCTCTGCAACACTACTGCTTGGGTCTGCACTGGTGTGCTGGGCAAAGAACACCAGTGTTCACTTGAGACACATCACTGAGAGCCACAGACAGCAATGGGCCACGGGTCCATGTTAAGAGCCACCTGGGCAGCAGGCAACCGTTTTTCCCTGACCAGCACACTCAGCCAGAGCTTTGCAGGAAATGCTGCGGGAGGGGAGAGGCCTTTGAATCCGTGTGGAAAGCTGGGATGGGGGAGGGCCACGTCCTCAGGCTGACCTGTGGATCCTCCTGCTCCGCCTCCCAAATGCTGGCATTACAGGTGCGCTGTTTCCAAGCCCCACCTCATAATGACTTACTTCTTCTAAAGATGTGCTTTCACCTACAACCTCCAGTTCATCAACATCCGTAACACTGAAAACATTAAAACTGATAGACACAGACTCTAAGCTCTCACAGGTAAACAGGTGAAGAGACGTGAGCAAATACGGAACACGAAAACGGGTCTCATTTTCCCAGACGTTAAATTCGTAAACTTTAGAAACAAATTTAGACGCATACACATTATTATTACACTGTTAACTAGGAGCATAATCTGGCTTTAAAAAGAAAAAAAAAAAAACCTCACTGAAAGAGCTGGCAGCGGGGAGTAAGCATCTCAGAGCTGTTCAGTTCTGGCAGTGAAATTCTATCTCCGTCCCTGGCCAAAGACCCGTGGTGCAGAGTGAGGTTCCTATCTAAATACCCTTGTTGTTCAGTTATTTATCATGGAAACTCTGTTCAAAGGACAAAGAGTGACTTAAGTCCCCAGAGCCCCAGAGCCCTTCTGCTCAAAGCCATGGCTTTCCACCCCACCCAGAGTCCAGTGACCAGCGAGGCCCTCTTGGGCCGGCTGAGCCTCCTGGACCTTCCTTCCATCCTCGCTGGCATCCTGCTTGTTCCTGCTCCAGGAATATCCACATGGCCTGTCCCTCCCCTCCCTACAGGCCATCCCACAGTAGCCTCCTTCCTTGACCACCCACCTGACCTTGTTCTCCACCTGACATCTGCAGGTTCTTCCCATTGTCTTCCGGATGGACAAGGGTCAGGACTTTGCTTGTCCTGCATCTCTGCTCAGAGCCCAGTACAGGCCTAGCACCGAGGAAGGCCTCCAGGAATGAATGAATGAATGAATGAATGAATGAATGAATGAATGAACGAACGAACAAAGGAGGCATGAATGACAGTGAGCAGAGGCACACAGGCCTGTCATTGGCCCTGGAGGACTTAGCAGAGCTTAGCCACTCCCAAGGCAGGCCCAGGTAACAGCTCGGCTGTGCTCAAACAGATATTAACAGGACCATTCAACATTGCATTCCTGAGGTTTTAATGACTCAGGGGGAAAAAATCCTTACAATGAAATTTTATGGGCAGCATTTTGACTCTGAGGGGGAATTTCTTTTTTTTTAAGCTTATAAAAGAGATGGACACTGAAGTTCAGCCTTCCTGGAACAGAGGCTCTCCTCTCCTCTGCCCGACTCCAAGAGAGCCAAACACTATGGCCCACCTTTCAAGCACTAGCAAGACAGTTTTTTTTGGGGGGGTCCTCTCGCCCTCCCCCGGAACTTAGTGAATTCTAAGTCACAGCAAGGAGACAACATTAACCCTAGAGAAAAGGAGACACAGTGGGGTGTGCTCAGTTAAAGAGTCCCTGCACCCCAGAGGACAAAGCGGAGCCCGTCAGGGTGGATGAGGATTAGACCTCAGCCCTGGAGCCTGACCTGGGCTCTGCCATGGAGGTGCAGTCTGGTTTAGAGAAACCTGCCTTTCTACCTCTCTGGCGATTTTCCTGAGCCTCGGCTCCCCTCACCCTAAAAGATGGTCCGTCAAACCCACATCTCCACTGTCCTGAGGCGGTGTCCAGGGATGCTTCCTGCTGGGTCAGGTTCAGGCTAGCACAGGACACGTATACATCCCCCACCTCTCTCACTTCCTCTTTGGTTATCCTTTCTAAAATTCTGCTTTTTCTGACTTCTTTTTATTTTTAACCAGCCCTAGAGGCCCCGCATTCCCACTCACCAACAGTTGATGGGATCTATGCGAGCCCATCCTTTTCGGAAGGAAAAGCTCTTTCCAGTTCACTGCAGTCCCCATCCATCCCTCTTGTTCACCTAAGCCCATTTCCCACACCCTCTCCTTTCCTACCCTGGTGGGGACCTGAACTGGTGCCAGACCACTGAGTGGATTTTTCTTGGCTCTCCCTGCCTGAGAAAACTCTGCCAGGCTTCACCCTTCCCTAGTAGAACAAGATCTTCTTTTCTTTTTAGTAAGAAGCAAAGAATGTTTGTCTAGCCACAGAATGAGTACCTGCCACACACTCGGGCTTCGAACACACACCCAGTATCAGTAGCTGGAAGCTGGGGCCGCAGGCTGGAGAGACTGCAGCCTCTGCCCTTGAGATGCTCAAAGCCATAGGGGTGCCAGGATCCAGAGGCATGGCTGCCACCTTGAGCACCAACCCCAACAGTTAAGAGAAGGGTCAGCCAGTTTTCTCAATACAGGGCCTGCCAGGAAATAGTTTTGGCTTCACTGGCCACATGGTCTCTGCAGCATTGACTGAACTTCACCGCCCACACCAAAAGCAGTACCAGATGACCGGCAAACAGATATGGTTTTGTGCTCGGCTGTTCACCAAAACCTTTGTCAACCAGACTCAACCTGACACACTGCAGTTGGCTGCCCCTATTAAAGCTGATGAATGGGCATAAAACCCTTCCGTGTCTGGGGGGGGGAGGGGGGGGAGGGACTTTTCTCGTTACCCACAGGAGATCGACTCTCACAGATTTAGGGGGAACAATATCACCCTCACCCTGGTGCATTTCTCTGGTATCATACAGAACTGGACTTGTGCCATGGAACAATATTTGTACTCTGTAAATATGTACTACTCTTATTGGCTAATAAAGAAGCTGACTGGCCAATAGCTGAACAGGATACGGTTAGGAGGGAGAGCCAAACTGAGAATGTTGGGAGGAAGAAGGGAGGAGTTGGAGGAGCCGCCATCCAGACACAGAGAAAGCAGGACGTGTATGAAATGAAGTATATGGGTTAATTAGTGAGAGCTAGTTAGTGATAAGCCTGCACTACCAGCCGAGCATTTACAATTAATATTGAGTCTCCATATCGGTTATTTGGGAACTGGTGGGCAGGGAAAGAAAAGTCTGCCTACAGACTTGGGTTCTAGCTTGGCCACTTACAGAAGATGGGACCAAAGCGAGCGGTCATCTATACGCATGTTTGTCTACGGTGAGGGTAAGTATTAGATACTCCACCCTGTGGGGTCACAGGTTAAAGCATTTCAGCACAGCTTTCCTCACGACAAATGAGCCCTCACCTACATAACCAAGGCCACGTCTTGGCCAAGTGAGTCAGATGGCGTCTTTCAACCTGTTGGTGTCCAGCAGCATGTGCCCAATGAACATGTGTGTTCATAGGTTATGCCATCAGAGGGCCCTTCGAGCCAGCACAACATACATCAGAAGCCCTGCCACATTCTAACTGTGAAGAGCGCGCCACAACAATGGCTTCAACAGCTCTTTGTATTAAAAGGGAACAAAAAGTCTTGACGTGATGGCAAAAGAACCAGGGAGAAGCTGCTAGGAATGCTGCTTTGTAAACAGCATTGACTCTCCAGGGCGCTGTCGGCCACTGGGCACGCCTGCAGGACATGGAGGGCAGGGAGGTACGGGGTGAGGTGCTCAGCACTCGGGGTGCAGCTGCACATCATAAGGACAGTGAAAGACTGGGGAAGGGGTGAGTCCTGGTGTGATCCTAGGACAGTCCGTCCTGTCATTACAGGAGTCGAGCAGAGAGGACGGGGTACACCGGCCACACAACATCATTCTCACCTTCGGCACCGATGGACACCAGCTTGACTCCTTTGCTGGCTATGAAATCCAGGGCCTTGTTGACGTTGGAGATCTTGTGCACTCGCATCTTGCCCCGCTCTGGCTTGGCCAAGCGTTCGCCTGATCAACAAGGAAGAACATGAAGGTGAGGTAGGATTGTCCAGGATCCGGGGCCACCCTCACCCACTTCATCCAAAGCGCTTCTTAAATGGCCACGTGCATGATTCGCCTCTCGGATGTTCAGAGTGATCACCGGGGAATCAAAGAGAAGTTGATTCTATCTCGCTTCTACCTCTTCTACTTCTCAGAGACAAACCTGCGTGCCTTCGCTCAAAACTTATAGCTTGATTTTAAAAATACTTTTAAAAATGTGTGTGTGTGTGTGTGTGTGTGTGTGTGTGTGTGTGTGTGTGTGTGCGTGTGTGTCTATGAATGCCATGCATGTGCAGGTATTTGAGGAGACCAGAAGAGGGCACTGGATCCCCTGGCGCTAGAGTTACAGGCAATTGTGAGTCACAAGCTGTGGGTATTTGATACCAACTTCTGGAAG
The DNA here is from genome assembly GCF_903995425.1 of Onychomys torridus. Taxonomy (NCBI): domain Eukaryota; kingdom Metazoa; phylum Chordata; class Mammalia; order Rodentia; family Cricetidae; genus Onychomys; species Onychomys torridus. The sequence continues at coordinate 48,799,689 of NC_050456.1, forward strand.
AGCAGCAAGCCTTAGTCTCTCTGGCTCCAACATTTATTTATTATGTTCCTAATAGATGCCAGAGATTGAGGTGCTGGGTATATGAGAGCAAACAGGTTTCTTGCCTTTCATGTAATTGTAGTCCAGTAGGGAAGGACAGGTCTTAAAAGGCAGACAAATTAACATATACAGTGAGCAACTACCACAGCCTTCTAACTACGATGTACTTACACCCCCAAATGACAATTGAAACAGGTGTACGGAAACAAGATGGAAGAATCAGTAGATGCGGACTAGAGGAGACCAAGAATGCTATAAACAAAGCTTAATGGGCATATCTGGTGGGATTTCAGCAACCAGAACACCAACAGAAACGCCAGTCAAGTCTGTACTCAGGAAGCTTCAGACAGGAGCAGGCACATGAATGGACCACAGGCATTCGTGTAGCATTCTGGCAAAGAATTGGCCGATATGTTGTTGGTGTCCTGGAACTCTGTGGGAAGCTGAGTTTAAAGTTAATAGTTGGGGAAAGAAATCTCGAGACAGCATCCCATTCAAGCTGTGGCATAGTTACCAACAGGTGCTCTTAGCAAGGTTCACAACAAGAATCAAGGGCAAAGTGCAAAAGAAAGACCTGGAAAATCTGAAGCCTCACCCCCAAAGGAGCAAACTCAAAGTTGCGGACAGACAGGATGTGCCTGCTGGAGATCAGCGACATTAAGAAGAAGCCAAGACAGCACTGATAGGATCCAGCAGTTTCATAATGGATTTCCCAGCTCTTCCTCCGTCCTGTGTCGGAACTAGCAACCTGTGACTAACAGAAATGTTTTGGATTCTATTGACTTAGCACATCACTAGCTACCATTGCTCCAGAGGCTTAGAATGCCATCAGACAGCATCCTGGCCCCCCGGAAAAGGCCTCCCCACATCTTGCTGTAAATGGCTCTCTGACGTACTGTTTTAAACTTGCCTTGACTTATGGTTCCCTTTGTTCTGTAAAACTGTATACTTCATGAAACTGCTTCCACACTGGAACATGGAATTTGGGGTAACTTAAACCTGTGTGTTCCGGGCCATGGTCACTCAAAACAGCTCCAGAACAAACTATCTCATATTCTCTTTTTAAAAACAAAGACAAAACAAGCCAAGCACTTTTCGGTGGGTCAAGAGGAAAAATGCCTTAATAAGAGGGATGCCTTTGACACCTCAGGAACTGGCCATCCGCCACAGGCTCCATAATATAAAACTGTAAAATCTTTTGAAAGTGTTCCCCTTCAGGGGAGGGCAGTGAGGAAGGATGAATTAGAACGAAGTGTTAGGGCATATGCATATACAACAAAACCTGTTAGTCTGTATGGAAATTTTAATAATACAATAGTAAGTCACAAGTAAAAAAATAAGTTTTCCTTTCAGAAGAGACCTGCTAGGGTTTCCTAGGTTCAGCTTCTCAGGCACCCAGAGGCCACTGCAATGTGGGATAGGAAGGGACAGGCAGAAAGAAGCCTTGGCTTCATCCATATGAAGCTGATTTTGCAGGCATGCAGAATTCAGGAGTTACAGCGCTCTGGTGGCTTCTACCCAGAGTTCAAAGGAAGGCCTGGGAGGCCAGGAAATGTATAACACGGTTGAATTACCTACCAAGAGCTCTGTGGGGGTAAAGCCTAAACTGCAACGGAAACCCCTTGAAGATGCTGGGAATGTGCAATGTCAGCCAACGAAAGCCCCAGGCAGTGGATGCAGCAAGACAAGAGAAAAGCCCGTGGAAGGAAGGGGTACCCAAGCCTGCTGAGGTTCGATCACACCATCATGCCTCCCCAGGACTAGACACGGCTACACAGGCTGTAATCTTCTGAGTTCTGGTCTGATTTTGGTACTGTTCTCCCTCTCTATGCCCAGTCCTCTCATTTGTACCACTGTACGTTAGAGGCACGCAAGTTTCATTTACATATTTCTTTATTACAAGGGTTCAGAACTAATAGATTGCCCTGCATTTCAGTAGTGACTCTGAATTTAACCTTCAGAACAACGCTGGGATTATTAAGATCATGTAGACTCATGGAGAGAGATCGAATGTAGTCTCTTGGGGTTCCGGGGTGGACTGTTAGGGTTTGACATGACATGTTTGGGTATCAAGTTGACAAGCAGTAACTCTCGACGCTCAGTCTTACAGTGTTGACTTGAATGGATTAAGAGATGCCGAGATTAGTCAAGTGCAAGTCTGTGTGTTCTCAGAGATCATTAGGTCATTAGGGATCTGACTAATCAACAGATTAATGCCCTGTCAGGTTCATAATACGATGGCATTATTAAAAGGTGGTGAAAAGCAGAAGGTGGGGCTTGGGAGGAAGTCCATCACTGGAAAATGTTCTGGCCTCTTTGTCTACTCCCTTTTTTGGCCTCTTGCTGCCATGATGTCCACTGATCTGCTCATCCACATCCTCCCCGCCACAAAGGGCTGATATTTGTGAAACCGAGAGCCGAAATAAGTAATTCTTCACAAAAAAAAAAAAGGCTAAAATGGTTATATTTCCCATTGTATATATTTTGCCCTACCCAGGTTTTACTCTAAAGGATATGTGAAAAGCTGTTTTTAAGGAAGCGAGCCTGTCAGAAGTCATGCAAAGCACAGGGAATGGGACACGTCATCTGGGGAGATGGGAGAGCTTCCCAGCGAGGCAGAGGGAGGACCTGAGCTCTGCTACCTTTTTGGGAATAGTTAGTTGGAAACTAAGCAGGTGCCAGCTCCCAAATGATCCTGAGGGCTCTGCAAAGGAATGTGGACTCCGGCTGGAAGCCCTGGGGAGGCACAAAAGCCTTTGGAGCAGGGAACAACGTGACCATATTTGGGCAGTCAGAGTGCTGGGCGGCAGCGCACAGAGCCGGGCTGCAGAGAGGAGGGGAGGGTGGAGACTGGACTGAAGGTCTTAATGGTTTCCTCTAGGTGGGAGTCACCTAGAGGAATGCAAAGGTTAAAAGGGTGTCGTGAAAGAAGGGAAGAGAACACAAAGAATGTCAATGTCTAGTTGGAAAGAAGGGCAGAGGCAGAGCAGTCTGTGGTCCCAGGTTAGGCTTAGGATGACCAGATGGAGTCTGAAGCAGCAAGAACAGAGGGCCAGCTACTGCTTTGCAGCACCCAAGTGGACATGCACAATGCCATGGTTTGTCCCCTAGTGGGAAAGGCCCTGGAGGTTTGGCTCCAGCATGGTGATATTCCAAGTGGTAAGATTAAGATTTTTAAAAGACAGGGCCTAATAAGGTCATCGGAGTAATCCCCCCACAGGGATAGAGTAAGCAATGTGACATCTTGATTGACCCTTTCTCTGCTACACACACACACACACACACACACACACACACACACACACACACACGCACACGCACACGCACACACGCACGCACGCGCGCGCGCGCGAGTGTTTTGTATTATATACATACATACATACATATGACTGTTTTGCCTGCATGGATGTACATACATGCTGGCCTGGTGCCCATGAGGGCCAACTATGAATATGGACAGAATGCAACCAAGTGTTAGGACAGAACCCAGAGGGGGCCACCGTGTCCTGGGCCAGGGCCGGCTCACCTGAGATGACCTCCAGGAGCAGCATGAGCTTCAGGCCATCTCGGAAGTCCTCCTCAATGTTCTCGATCTGTGTCCCCGCCTTCCGCAGATGAGAGTTGCACCAGGCCGTGAACGTCTAATACGAAGGGAAGAAAAGCGGGTGGTCAGTCTCCTCACGGGCCATCCGGTCTCTGAGGCCCTCACCGTAGGCCTCGATGGCTTCCAGGACTCCCACCCATGCCACGTCTTCGTTCCAGCTGTTTTGTGGAAGGCCCTCAGCAGACTCATGGCAGCACCACTTTATAAGCCACAGGAAGGGAAGAGGGAGGATGGCCACCCACTCAGCAGAATCCACAGAAACTGTCAGCATGGCTGGTCCACACAGTCATGTCAACCAATCGGGGGGGCTCTTCACAGAAATGCAAGTGAGGCATCCTTGGGGCCTCTGGGGGTGGGGGTGGGGAATGAAGCAGCCCCTCCCCTTTTCCCCAGCCCTCCTCAAAAGCATCATTGCTACCCACACCCAGCAGTGCCATAATGTCATTCTTAGCAATCTCCCTTTACAGTTTTAAGAGAGAGGAAAGCCAGAAGTTACTTGAGAAACCCACATGCACCTCTGGCTAAGTTATCTTATAAAATCCTTTCCCACTTGGCAGCCAATCAGGGGAAAGGATTCCTTTTGGTCGGGGATGGAGTTCGGAGGCATGGTGTCGGCATGGAGAGAACCCAAAGTCCCCCAGCATGCATGTGTGGGTATCTGGGTTAGGATAAGCATGGAGAAGAATTTCAGGATGGATGGAAGGAAGCTGATGGTAAAGACCATCAACTCTGTAGCTATTTCTCTGTGAGATGGGGAGGGGACGATCAGGCCACCAACTGTAGGCAGGCCACACCAACCAAGGGCTTACCTCCTGGTGGTACAGACATAAAATGGGCTGACTCTGCAAACAACAGGGAACAGACGTATGTATGTCAGTTTCTCATATCCATTCCAAACTTGGCCAAATCCCAACCCATGACACCAAGAGTCTGGTCCTGTTCACCTCACTGTAGGTTCTTTTGGCTCTTCCCACCCACCTGCAAATCCCAGGGATCAGCAGCATGCCTGGAATGGCCTCATTTAGGGGAGGTCACTTGTGCCCCGCCCTCCCCTTGTTTTGGGAACCTCCAAAGTGAAGAGGCAACAGGTGGGCAGAGAGAGAACATCAAACTCACTGTTATCAGGGGAAACAAAACTTGGCTGTCTGGATTTACGAACAAAGTTAAAGAATCCGTGATAGCAAGCAGGGGGGGTGGAGAGATGGAGAGGTCGGAAGGGACAGTGCTGGAAGAGCTTTGGGCTTCCGTTCTCAGACCTCACCAGTAACTTAGCAAGCCAGGGCCCCCTCTCCCCTGCAAACACACACCACCACGACAGGGAGAAGGGGTACAGGCCACATCAAATCTTCGAGAAAACCACATCAGATCAAGTGGGCAAAGGAAAGATAAACCATTCCTCAGTCTGCTCTGTCCTTTGTACTTTGCTTGGCTAACACATCTGCCTTTTAGGAGTGGGTACAGATATCACTTCCTCCAGGAGGTATGTCTGCGTTGGGCACAGAGCCTGCAACATCATGTTCTATTGTTGCTTGGACACAGCCACATGACCACTGTTTGGCCACCGGGTCAGCCCGACACCCCAGACTGGCAACTCCTGAAGGCCAGGACTCAAAGCTCACTTGCATATCCTAGGGTGCCAATGGGTAGAATCAGGACTGCGGCATTGAAAAACTACAGCAGAAGCCTGGGCCCTGGAGAGGCCGGGCACTCAAGAGAACCTGATACAAAGCTCAGGGTTCCTAAAGAGCCAACAGAGCCTATGGGTGATACTAAGCGGTCAGGGCAGGGAGTGGGTGGGTGGCCATTCTCCCTGGTGCTTAGAGACACTCTGGCCTCGGAGAACAGCTCAGGAGAAAGGACAGAGGGTAGTATGCACTGGATACCCCGGCAGGGGGATGGTATGCTTCTTAGCTTTTATTTTCATTTTGTTATAGCTTCTTTCATTGTCATAAAAAAATTGCAACCAAAGTATTCTTGTGTTGGCATAAAAATAATGCAAAGCATGTTTAAATCTTAGAGTAAGCACAATTACTCTGGTTCTACCATAATCTCTCCCAACATACTTTGGCCCAGAGCCACCACACTGCACATTGACGGGGGTCAGGGATGGATGGAGTGTCTTATTCCGTGATCAGCATCTCCTATCTCCCAACAGTTTGTCCTTAAACCTCTTCCCAGCCCACCCTCCAAATTTCAGTCTCTTCAACCCTCAGCCAAAGGCTTCCTAAGGCCTTGAGAGAAACTGGCTAGCGCCAGCAACTTGAAGCTAAGGTTCCTGGTGGGAGTTACCCAGCAGAGGGCTGTGAGTTCTCCTGTCTATTAACCTGGTCTTAAAGGCAGGCGGGGAGGAGCCGAGGGAGGAAGAGGTTGTTCTAAGAGGACGGGGCTTGTGAAAAAGGCTAAGAGCCGTGGAAAGCAGCTGGCCCCATTTCCTGGGGAAGCTGCAGGAGCCAAAACAACACCTGTGTTTGTTCAGGCCTCCAGGACAAAGCCCTGAGGCTAAGCCTGCCAGAAGAGTCAATAAAAGCCCTAGTCCCCAGGGCCCCATGGCTTAGGGCCCTGAACCCCTGCATAAAGTACTCTAGAAGCAGTAGCCACAAAGCTCAGGCCTGAGGGACGTGGAGTAATTCAGTGTTCAGAACACACTTCTTCCCGTGGACTGTTCTGAATCCACTGTTCTCTGGCCTTTTTCAAAACTCCAGGTCCCTTAGCAGTAAAATGGGGATCTCACGGCACTTCCAAGTCCACAGGATTTAAAAAACAATTTACAAAATGCCTACCCTTATAGCCATCCAAAGGCCCCAAAACAACAACAAACCCCAAACATGCTGGTGGCTGGCTCTCTCCACAACCCCTCCCTGCCTCCAGCCACCAGACTCTCAAGGTCCCACCTTCCAGGTGCTGCTCTGAGGAACCTTTGGGACCCGCACTACAGTTCCAGAAAGACCTGACCGAGCAGAGGGTGCAGTAAGGTGATTGACAGCAGCCCTCTGCCTCCCAGCAGAGAAGCCACAGCCACCATGAACCATGCTACCATGTTCTCTCTTCAGGCTACAAGGTCCCCGCAGATCGACCATCTCCTTAGCACACTGCCCCCAGGATTCAGTGAGGAAAAGCTAGCAGGCACGGGACACCCACCCATTTCAGACACCCCCAGCCCCACACAACAAACACCCAGCAGGATGGGCAGCTCTACACTCAGAAAAGCCTAATGGTCCAATTTTATTCTAAGAAAGGGGCAAGGGACCACACGCCTGCCTGCATCCCAGGGGGCCCTGCTTTCTCTAACTTCCATCTTACCCCCCAAAAGTCTTCACTCCCCTCCTGGGGCCTGCTCATGTCACAGTCTAATAAGGAGACAGATGACAGGCTTCCCTTCACACATGTACTGTGCTCTAGAAATGTGCTCAGGTTGGAGTGTACCACAAGGTCTCAGGAGCCATGTTTAGGTAAGGACCACACTCTCAAGAGCTGTGGCAGAGTAAGCATCCCTCTCTGCTTCTGCTGTACCTCTCCATACCTGTCCATCTCCTCCCATGCACACATATACACACATACACCCACATGTGCGCATGTGCATCCAGCTGCCAGCCTCTGTGATCTTAGAAAGGGAGGGGAAATGGGAAGAGCCAGGGTCCCTCCATGACCTTGGTACCTAATGGTGGCTTGAGGAGGTAAAGAATGTATCAATGTACAGGGTATCTTAGGGTCACAAAGCAGGGGGGTCACAAAGGCCAGTGAGAGGCAGGCACTTGCCCCCAGCTTCTGGGGCCTGGGTCTGGCTTCCCTGGTTTCTACCATGTTCTCATTTTGCCATTAACAACTACCATGGCAACATGTCTCTTTTAATATACCTTGAGAATGCCCCTGGCATTTGAAAATGCATCCTTCCTGGCTCAAAGATGTCTAGAACCACAACTTTTGAGTGTAGTTATACCATACCCGAGGTTATATATACACCCTTCTCCATATATCTCAGTTTTCAAAACTGTACAATGGGGACAACAGTTGTCTACCAGGCATGCCTGAGGCAAGACTCAAATGAAATAATACAACAAAGTAGGGCTGGAGAGATGGCTCAGAGGTTAAGAGCACCAACTGCTCTTTCAGAGGTCCTGAGTTCAATTCCCAGCAACCATATGGTGGCTCACAACCATCTGTCATGAGATCTGGTACCCTCTTCTGACCTGCAGTCATATATGCTGTATACATAGTAAATAAATAAATCTTAAAAATAAAACTAACAAAATAGTAGTATTTGCATTAACAATAGCCCCATCATATTAATGTGTCTGAAATACAGCGGGCCTGATGCGGCCACTGTTGTTATCACTCACTAATGCCTCTATCATACTTTGTACTAAGATTTCCGAATAGTCACTCCCTATACAGACTGGGGTACAGAAGGTTATTCCCATGGCACGAGCCAGGGGCTGAGTTTTTAATGTGTCAGTCTTAGTCTTGACCTTAGTGGAAGGAGGGAAGCAAGAACAGGAAGACCCACATCCTCCACAGAGCAGGAATCTGCAGGACAGCACAGACAAGGTGGCCACAGGAATGCCCCACACAGACCCCACATCTATCACTGCGGGTGAGTGACCTGTCGCAGCTCCAACAGCAACATCAAGGTGGCAATGGACACTGTGAACTGTCAACAGAAAATCTGATGAGAGTCCCCTTAAAACCAAGGGAGGCGGGCATGGTGGCGCACAGCTTTAACCCCTGGACCTCTGTGAGTTCAAGACCAGCCTGGTTTACATGTTAAGTTCCAGGACAGCTAGGGCTACAAAGTGAGAGCCTATCTCAAAAACATGAAGGGGGAACCTGGGCTGGAGCAGGGGTTGCTACTCTGTAGCTTCTAAGCACCCTCCCACCATGGCCAGAGAAAGATACCGTCATCATAGAACATGCTGGGTGGGAGCAGACGCCATCGATGACCTTGGGTAGCACCCAACATCCTCACTCTACAATTGAGAGCACATGGATCAGGCCACCAAACTGCCACCAACTCTAACCCCCCTCACCACTTCTGCTGCCCAGAATGACACAGATTTCTGGCTTGGGTATGGGTGGGATGCTGCAAGCGTGCAGAACCAAGAGTGATATTTCAAGTGGTCAAACCAGTGAGCCAAATTTCACGACATCCACTGAAAACCTGTCACTGGGAAGTGACCACACAAGCCAGAGGAGACCTCACCATGTCAACAGCACTGGCATGAGAAAGGTGGCCTCTCTGAGCGGCATACCTGTGGACTCCCAGGTAACTGTCGAGAAAGACACGGGAGACCACCCAGAAGGGAAGGAGACCAGAAACACATGAGCAGGAGGAACAGGACTCAGGAACTGCGTCTCTGAGCAGCAGGAGAGAAGACGGGTTTGAGGAAGTCACCTCACTTCTACAAAGAAGCTTGCCTTGGTGCAGCCCCAGGCAGAACCGGCAACAGATGAGAGATGTGGATCCTGCAGCTAGATAAGGAGACAGCTGTACCCAAATGACCCTGTGCAGGTGACTTCCACAGCCATATCTGGAAGATCATTGTGACACAGATCCTAGCCAGCTGCTTTCATGAAGATAAAAGCTCAGAGCTCAATGGACAGAGGGGACTCAAACCAGACATGCCCTGCACAGGAGGGCACCGTGTGAACACTGTTGAAAGGGTTCACATAGCTCCCCGGCTGAGCTGAGGAAGGCCCTTTATAATTGGGATTCTACAAAAGCCCAGGCATCCCCTGAAAGTGTTGTTAAGACCAGTGTGAAGGGTTCAGCCACACCAAGAGTCATGTGCATCAAGAGCATATAAGCAGGATGGGGTTTTTTGATATGGTTTTTTGATACAGAGTTTCTCTATGTAATTCCGGATGTCCTGGAACTTGCTCTGTAGAACAGGCTGGCCTCAAACTCACAGAGATCCGACTGCCTCCATCTCCCAAGTGCTGGGATTAAAGGCATGTGCCATCACTGCCTGGCATATAAGTGGGGTATCTTGACCTTGATACCTTGGGAATCTGGGGTCAGAATATTCCCCATTGGAAGAGTAGTGTGGTCTTAGACACCATCAGACCATCATGGATCCTACCCACTAGATGTCAATCACAGTCTATCCCAAGCCAGGCAGTGGTGGCGCACGCCTTTAATCCCAGCACTCGGGAGGCGGAGGCAGGCGGATCTCTGTGAGTTCGAGGCCAGCCTGGACTACAGAGCAAATTCCAGGACAGCAAGAGTTACACAGAGAAACCCTGTCTTGGAAAACAACAACAGAAAGTCTGTTTCAAACTGAGACACCCCAAAGTCATGCCCTGTGGAGAATCTGGTCTAACAGAGGCAAACATGTATGTCACGGATGACAGCAGCTTGCTTTTAAGCACACATGCACTTAGTGTGGGCTGGACCCTCTTCTGAGTGTTTTACCTCATTTAACTCATCAGATCATCACAGTAACACTTGACAAAAAAAGAAGAGACTTCTAAGGGAACCCCTCAATCTTTAAATGCTGCTGCAATTGAAAACAGAATACATGCTACAGGGACCCTGTCTGTCTTAAAAAAAAAAAAAAAAAAGTCAACAGCCAAGTCTAAATTAAGTCTCCCGGGTATCTTTCTGCTCCCGTGGTGGAAAACCATGGAACCTTTCTAAGTCTGCTAGCAAAATAAATTACACACACACAATGTGCAGTGCACTCAATCGGCACATAGCCAATACCCATGCCTATCACAGGTAACACTCCTAAAGGACCACTGATGACATTAGCCATCTTGAGAATCTGGTAGCAAGAACCGAAGGCGTTTCTGTCAAAAGTAGAGGGGACATCCTGTGAGGAAGAGAGACAACTCCACAGGTGGAACTGATCAACAGCCCATGTGTTTCAGGAAGGCCTTTAGATGACCACACACATTCTGCCATGCCTCATGAATTAAAACAAAGGGTAAAGCCATCGGTCAACTTGACCCAAGCTAGGGTCATCTGAGGAACTGCCTCCGTCAGATTAACCTGTAGGTAAATCTACGGGGGCATGTCATTAACTATTGACTGATGGCATGGGAGGGTGGTGCCATGCCCAGGAAGGCGATCCTGGGAAGGCTAAAAAGGTAGATGACTGTGAGCAGCTGTCTTCCACAGTTCCTGCTTCCACTCCTGCTGGAGGACCCTCCCTGATTTCCTTCCCTGTTGGAGTATGATTAGGACATGTAAACAAAAATAAATCCTTTTCTCCCCATTACTTGTGATCACGATGCTTATCTCGGCAATAGACAGCAAACCAGGACAGCCATCCATTACAGTTGCAAAATGAATACCTGCTAATTCCTGTTGGTAGAGGGTGCAAGGCAATGCCCCATACAACTGTGTGCAGGCTGATTGTTACAACTCCAAAGGAAAGCAGCTTGCCAAAGTGAACCAGAACAGGCCTGAACTATACACCCCAATTTGGAGACTCTATCCCGGGTATAAAACGCCAAATAAAGAAAAGGCTGTAGGGGGCTGGAGAGATGGCTCAGCAGTAAAGAGCACTTGCTGTTCTTGCAGAGGACCCAGATCCACTTTCCAGCACACACGTCTGTAACTCTAGTGAAGGGAATCCAACGCCCTCTTCCGGCCTCCATGGGCACTAGGCATGCATGTGGTGCAGAGACATACAAGCAGGCAAAACACCCACACACATAAAATAAAAAAATGTTTTTAAAAGAAAAGCCTTTAAGCATGAAAAGGTTTCCCTAGCCTTAATGAAGCGAAGAAAACCAGAAACATCCCGAATTATATTAAGGTATATTGTTGAGTAAATCACCATGTGTTCACTTAGTGTGACTAGTATGATGAGTTTTGAAATGACATTATCACAAGAAAATGCTTACATATAATTAACAAAGTCTGAAACAAGCTTGTACATACTGCCGTTTATAAACACAGGTTTAAAACTGTGTACAGCCACACAAACACGACACGATGTCTAAGACCAAGTGTGACCAAATGCAAGCACACTTGTGCGCCAGGAGTTGAAGTTCCCAGGATCCTTAGCTGCTCTCCTGGCCAAACTGCCTAACAAATACAGTTGGTTTGTTACACTCTCTGCTTTCTCCCTGGCTAACTTCTTCTGGATATTTATTCCTTAAAGCAAAATCCGGGCTGCCCAGGCTCAAGTGACCAGCCAGAGAGGCCTCTGGTGACCCCAGTACAGAGTAAACAATGCCCTGCGGCCAATTGAGACTGGCTAGGCAGGGGCAGGACAGCAGCCTACCACAGGCCCAGGCTTCACCTGCTGGCCACACCTCTCCCGGATACATCTTCCTCTTGGGATCAAGGTTACCAGCCCTGGTTCAGCGAGGCATGTGACCTCAGATAAGACCTCAGCTCTGAAATCCCATCATCTGAGGCTTCAACAAAACAGCTAAATAGGACACTTGGTAACAACCTTCTGTTCCTCCTCAATTTCTTCCCAATAAATTCCACAGGGACGGGTGATTTAACCTCAGGGGACTCAAAACAAGACCAGTGTTTCAGTCTCAAGACTGCAGCTCCTGACCCTCCCAGCCTAACAGATAACTGTTACTAATTTACTGGATAGGCTAAAGCTTGGTTGCAGGCTAAAGCTTAGTAGCAGGCTGCACTGGTGGTGCATGCCTTCAATCCCAGCACTCACGAGGTAGGGGAAGGAGAATCATCAGTCTGAGGTTAGCTTGGACTATAATGAAAATAAAAAAACAAAGCTTGCTGGCCGAATCTCCCTGGCCGATTCCGCAGAACCTGGGAACAGTGGCTGGCTCCAGGGAAGAGGAAGAGAAGCCTGGAACAGGGCAGGGAAGGACATTTGCTTTTCATAGAATATCCTTTTGTTTTCTTTTGAATTTTATACCACATGTTGTCATTATCTATTTAAAAAGTCATGCAAATGTACAGAAAGTCTGCCTGAAGTGTGTAAATTATCATCAGGCCCCTGGCATGGGACAGAATAGACTTTCTCTTTCTCTGGGATCAGCTGATAGAACAGTGTTGATGCAGTTACTGTATTATTATTGACTGTTTCTATAATAAAGAGGGGGAAAGTAACCCTTACATTTAAAAGAGTGAGGGCTGGGCGGGGGTAATGACTCATGCTCATAAAAGCAGTTCTTAAAAGCTGGAGTTAGGAGGATCAGCTCGAGGTCATCCTCAGCCACACAGTAAACTGGAGACCAGCCTGGACTACAGGTGATCCTGCTTCATAAATCCATACATGCATATATACACAGAGTAAGACTATGACAGCACTTGGGAGGCAGAGGCAGGCAGGTCTCTGTTACGTTCAAGGCCAGCCTGGTCTGTTATGAAATATTACTTTAACTATGTAAAGGTGTGTTACATTTGTTATGCTGCATTTGTTAAATGATGTAAAGATGTGTTGCTTTGCCTGCCTAAGGCACCTGATTGGTCTAATAAAAAGCTGAATGACCAATAGCTAGACAGTAGAGGGATAGGTGGGGCTGGTGGGCAGAGAGAATAAACAGGAGAAGGAATCTAGGCTCAAGAGAGGAAAGAACAAGGAAGAAAGAGGAGGGAGACGCCCACCCCGGCCAGACAGACGCAGAGTAAGCATACAGAATGAAAGAAAGGTAAAAAGCCCCAAGGCAAAACATAGATGAAGAGAAACAGGTTAGTTTAAGTTGTAAGAGCTAGTGGGACAAGCATAAGATAATGCAAAGCTCTTACAACAAATAATAAGTCTCCGTGTCATGATTTGGGAAGTGGCAGTTCAAGATAAGCCTGCTACAGGTCTAACAGAGTTCCAGGACAGATAGGACTACACAGGGAAACCCTGTCTCAAAAAAAAAAAGGGGGGGGGGGGAGGCTGGAGAGATGGCTCAGTGGTTAAGAGCACTGGCTGCTCTTCCAGAGGTCCTGAGTTCAATTCCCAGCAACCACATGACAGCTCACAACCATCTATATTCGTGTCCAATGTCCTCTTTAGGCATGCATAAAAATACATAAATAAACTTAAAAAAAAAAAAAAGAACATGAGGGAGACAGTGGGCTCTGAGAAAATTCCCTGGTAAAATCTTACAAAAACGGCGTAACTAGAAACAGGGATGGAGGACAATTCGGCATCTGGAACACATTTCCTCCATAGCTAAGTCTATAATGGTGAATTGGGGGGGGGGGGGGGAGTCAAAGTATAAGCCCCTTGGCCACATGGTCCCAGAACCTCCAAAGGAGCAGCTAAGCTTCTTGAAGGTGGCATGGGACTTTCTATACAAGCTGGAAAGTCTAGGAAAAGAAAAGTCATTGGATCCTATAGTCTTTCAACCGCCAGCAAGCACCAGGCTAGTTGAGATGCCAGACCCCAGCTGTATTGTGAAAGAGTCCCTGGTGTACTTGGGTCTAAGTCCCCTACTCCACCTGCCGGTTAACAAAGGGAGGGGAGGGTCACTCCCCAGGGTCACCCTAGAGTCCCTCAGAGTCCACACACATGCGGCCAGTTTAGTCAGGGCATGTGCTGTAGGTAGTCTGTCTAAGCGAAGGCCTACCCAGAAGAGATCTCAAACGCCTGTGTGCTGGTAATGTAAACAGGAGTGTCTGGTTAACTTATCAAGGGCACTCTGCCAGCCTTTCAAAGTGATCATCAGCTGCTTCACCCACAGATAAAAGGCAGAGTTCCACGGAACATCTCCACCCAGATCTGTTTACTTTCCACCACCTGGAGCTGCTGTGAAGGAGACCTCAACCACTGGTTGCTCGCTAAGTCACCCCTCACCCCCCCCAAGGCCTGTCCCACCCCCGTACGGAAGGATGCTGGGTCAAGGAAACCCAGAATGCAGATGCCTAAACAGGCTACGCTTTGGGGGCCAACAGGCTGGGCTTTAGCCCCAACCTAACCTCTCACTAGCCCTGACACCTTGGGCAAGGTTCCCAGCCTGAAGATCCTCACAGGTAAAATGGGGCTAACTAGACCTATATGTTCACAAGGGACAGATACCTAAAAATGCTAAGCCAGCTGGTCCAAGTGATCTTACTTAATCCACCTGGGCCTAAGTGCCTGGCCTGACATAGGGGATAAACAATATCCCTACTTCGAGGGTTGTTAGGATCAAGACAATGCATGCTAACCAGTGAGCAGATGCCCTGGTCATAGCAGGGGCCCAATAAATGTCCATTGTCGCTTCCTCTCCCTTTTCTGTTTAATCAGGGTTAATCATTCACAGAGTACCAAGTATTAGCAAGAAAGAAGTCCTGTTATTTTCCTCCCACTCCTGGGGAGAACCAAATCAGCCTGTAGCTGAAGGGGAGCTGTGCTTTCTGGTTTATGTCCATCTAGAGTCCATTTCAAGAGAGGCAGTGCTGGAGACCAACCAGGAGGGCCACCCAGGTCAAAGTGGCTACTGAACCTAAGGAGCATTCCCTGCTTGTAAAGGGCCCATCACGAGGACCTGGTCTTCCCTGCCCTGTGCAGATTGAGCCTGTGCACCCTGGGAGAATTTAGGACCCTGGGACAGAGAATCCCAGTGAAGAAACAGTCTCTACTCTGAACCCCTAGTTCCTGAGAATTGACTGCACATACCTATCGGCCACCGTCATACCCCCCCCCACACACTGTCTTGCTCCTAGAGACTCAAGAGTCCACAGCAAATGCCCCAGCTACTGCAAGCTCTGTCCATCACCAGCTTTATAGTCCCAGGCTTGCTTGGTCTCTCTTTCCAGCACTAGTAAAGGGCAAAAGCAACCTCAGTTCCACAGGACTGTTGTGAGCTAGTGCAATGGGTTCTAGTGTGTGTGTGTGTGTGTGTGTGTGTTCATTCCATCCCCTTCACAGAGACAGGAAGTATGTTAGCAAAGCTAGGCAAAGGGTTCAGGCTGTAATCCCAGCACTTGGGAGTCTGAGGCAGAAGAATTGTAAGGTGGAAGCCAACCAACCTCTGGGCTACAGAGCAAGACCCCATCTCAGAAATCAGTAAATATGGCTGGGCGGTGGTGGCGCACGCCTTTAATAATCCCAGCACTGAGGAGGCAGAGGCAGGCAGATTTCTGTGGGTTTGAGGCCAGCTCAGTCTACTTACTTCGTGTGTTCCAGGCTAGCCAGAGACACACAGTGAGATTCTGTCTCCAACATTAATTAACTAGTTAAACAGTGGTTGCTTCTGCTGGGGGCAGAAGAGTGGTAGCCAAAGGGTATGACACTGATTTGCCCATGGTCTCAAACTGGTTGCATTTACCTATAAAATACAGTGAAAAGCATTAAGTTATAAAATGCTACCCCACCCCACCCCCCATAAAATGGCTATTCAAATTTTTCCTAACCCAACAAGTTCCTACTAAATCTTCTTTGTCTCTGTCCACTTGGCCCTTTGGAAGAAAGTGGTCTCAAAAGTAGGCCCTGGATCCTTTACTGCTAGAGAAAGGGGCTGAGTGGGTTCCCTCTACTGCTGCCACCCCTAGGCCTTCAAGCAAGCTGGGGTGAGGATGTGAAGGTTGGAGGGGTGGGCCTTCTCTCAGCACAATGGCACCCCATTCCAGGAAGCCAGTGGGGTGGGAGGAAGCTATTGTCCCCCTGCCCCCACTCACATCCAGAGTGAGTGATTCTGGCCCTTGCTGATCTGACAGCACACAGACCTCAGCAAGCTAGGACCCACAGGACTAGCCTGCACATTCCTTCCCCATAGAAGGAAAAGCCACCTACAAGTGAGCTCATTTGGTTGTTTTTTGTTTTGTTTTTTGTGGGGTTTTTGTGTGTGTGTGTGTGTGTGTGTGTGTGTGTGTGTGTCCTGGCACAGATCCTAAGACCTACAGGTCATCCAGTTCCACAGAGAACTCCCAGAGATGACAAGCCCTCTGGTCTTCAATATGGGGCTCTGTGGTGGCAGGGTCTACCCCCAACACATCTCTTCCATGGTGTTGAAATATGGCACTGACACACTGATGCGTGAGAGGATCCATCTACCCCTTCTGGGCTGATGGGAAAGCACTTGATTCATGGTGGGGGCTCAGGAAACAGAATCGGGTTAACAGCCATCTCTTCCTGGGTCATTCCTGTGGAATGCACTGTGCTGACCAGGATGAAGAGCTGGACTAGATTCCAGGCCCCTCTATGGAATCTGCTGTCAGGGGTCAAGGCACAAATCACAATGTGTCTAGATTTGTTTTGAGACAGTCTCATGTAACCCAGCCACAGCCTAAAACACAGAGGCTGACTTGAACTCCTGATCCTCCTACAGATAGGGGACAGATCCGTTTATGTGATGCATTTTTACCAACTTACCACATCCTCGGCACAAATTCCAAGGACAAAGTACTGCTCGGATAAAGAAACTGTCCATGTCTCCCCTCTGTCACTTTGGACCTTCTGCTCGGCCCTATACCGCAGTCCACATCTAAGCTCCTCTAGACCCTTTGGCACAGTGCCCAGGAACTCCAACCTCCATGCAATGGCTGCAGACAGCTGGAATCCTGTCCTGTCAACAGGTTTCAGGGATTGGGGGGAGGGGGGTTCCTGGAGGTCTCAGGCTCCACAGAGATGTATCTGTCTGTATCACACACCAAGCGCCCTGAAGAGCAGCCTGGGCCCAAAGTCTGGGTTCACATAGACTGACCTGTTGTGGAATAATCTTTTTGTACACTGTGAAAATACGTCATTCTGGTTGGTTTAATAAAAAGCTGAATGCCCAATAGCTAGGCAGGATTTTCAGGCAACACAGGACACTGGGAAGAAGATGGAGGAGGAGGGGGAGGAGGAGGGAGGAGGAGGAGGAAAAGGAGGAGGGAGGAGGAGGAGGAGAAGGAGGAGGGAGGAGGAGGAGGAGGAAAGGAAGAAGGAGGAGGAGGAGAAGGAGGAGGAGGAGAAGGAAGAGGGAGGAGGAGGAGGAGGAGGAAGTCACCAGCCAGTCAGAAAGGAAGCAGCATGGGTAGTACAGAGTCAAGGTAATAAAGCCACGAGACAAAAAAATAGATTGACAATAACAGGTTGATTTAAGGTGTAAGAGCTAGTTAACAACAAGCCTAAGCTATCGGCCAAGCTTTGATAATTATCAAGAAGCCTCTATGTGGTGATTTGGGATGCTGGCAGGTGGGACGGAAAAACTTGCCAACACTAACCCAATGATGGAAAGGTAGGAGGGATGGGAAGACAGAAGGATGGAGGACAGAAGGATGAGGACAGAAGGATGGAGGAGGCAGCTCGGTGGAATGGGCCTCCAACTGGCACTCACAGCAGAGTCACTGGAGCGCTTGTTAGAAAATGGATGGACGTGCCGCACCACCTGAGCTCCTTCTTCCAATGCTCTGGGACGGTGGAGACATTCTCTTTCTCCAGATGCTGCCCCTCTGAGGACCCCACTGTCTAAAGACCTCAGACTTGTGTGGTTAGGATGTAAGTTGACACACTCTTGACCTGCCGCTTTACTGACCTTGGGATCTAAATTAATTCCCTGTGAGCCCCAGTTTCCAGGACACTTTCTTGCTGAGTGTCACAGAGGGCTTTCAAGGAGCTTGTCCGTGCCAAAAAACCTAGCACGCCACAAAGAAACCCGAAGTAGAAGAAAGGAAAGGGTAAGAATGGCCATGCAAAGAAATGAGACGGTGGGAACCATTCTGGAGTGGGAACCATTCTGGGGCAGTCATGGAGGACGCTGGGTGACAAGTGGGCTCTACAGCACTTCTAGAGAGTGGCCCTGCACCTCATGAGAGACTTCAATGTGTACTCACTGTACAAACCAGCAACCCCCATCCAGGGCATTCTCCCATGGCTGAATACTGGGGCTGCACTGTTGGCAGGCAAAGAGTGGAGGGGGTCTGAGATGGTCTGTTGTGGGGAGTGTTGTGGAGGAAATGTGACAGTCACACAGTCATCTTGCATGGACCCACAATGAACAAAGAACCTAATTACTTCAATTCCCTTAACGCGAGGTCCAATCATGTTTCTTTTCCTTGAGTACAGACAGTACAGATCAGCACTTTAAAAAGTAGTCCAGGGTTGGGGATTTAGCTCAGTGGTAGAGCACTTGCCTAGCAAGCGCAAGACCCTGAGTTCAATCCTCAGAGTTGGGTGGTGGTAGTGCATGTCTTGAATCCCCAGCACTCATGAGGCAGAGGCAGGTGGATCTCTGATTTTGAAGCCGGGCTAGTCTAAAGAGCAAGTTCCAGGACAGCCAGGGCTCCACAGAGAAACCCTGTCTCAACCCTCCCCTCAACCACAAAAAAAGTAGTCCAGAGAGCTGGGGTTATAGCTCAGTGTTAGAGCACTGAAAAGTATGTATAAGGCCTTGGATTCAGTTCCCAGCACATGTGTGTGCACACACAGAAAACAACATAGACACTCCAAACCCCCTGCAGTAAAGCGAAGCAGGGAACCCTCACCTGTGGTTAGCCGATGGGGCCTGTTACCATCGCTGCGCTCCCAGCCTGTCCAGGAGCCCAGCCCAACAGACCTGCTGCCCTGGCAGCTGACCAACCCCTCGGCATGACCAGCTGGGCTCCAGGGACAGGCAGACAGATGTGCAGCAGGCCGCTGAGGCACAGGTACAGTTCTGTGTAAGTGTGCAATTGAAGATCTGGCAGACCATTTCTGACTCTGCTGGGATGCTCGGAGACCTCCAGCTAGGCTCGACCAGAGGCCATATCTGTGCACCCTCTGAGATCAAAGAGACTCCACCCCTCATTATTGGTCCCCTAGGAGGGCTCCTGGGCTTCAGAGAGAGTCCCAGGCTGCTATCAGTCCAGCCTCCTCCACACCTAGAGGAAAACACAGAGTTACAGCCTCACTTAAAGGATGGACACTGA
The DNA here is from genome assembly GCF_903995425.1 of Onychomys torridus. Lineage (NCBI taxonomy): Eukaryota > Metazoa > Chordata > Mammalia > Rodentia > Cricetidae > Onychomys > Onychomys torridus. The sequence continues at coordinate 48,819,068 of NC_050456.1, forward strand.
ACATGAAGAGAACAGCTTGGAGCCCCAAGGGGAGAGGAGGCAATCAATCAAGCTCTGTAGCCATCAATGACTCTGGCAATTAGAACCACCCAGTGAGCGGCTCCTTCAGTAGACTATCCAACTCAGTCACCACTGAGGCATGCGTCATCTCAGCTGATCTGCTTGCTCCACAATCCTCCAGGAAAGGAGGAGACAGGGTGGGAGGCAGCGGCAGCCTCGGCAGCAGCGGCGGCAGAACTGAGACCTGCACTGTGGTTCATGGGGCAGCTAAGGCTCTTCTAGGGAAGCCACCCAGTCACGGAGACCCCGTTCAACTACCCAGCTCCACCTGCCACCCTGCAGGAAATCTAGATCAGGACACAGAGCCACGTGGAGACTTTTTCAGCTGTCCCCAGACAGTCTGGGACTGAGGAGGGCAGCTAAAGGGCAGGCCAGGACACAGCCCGGAGACTCACCTCCAATGCTTAGATTGAGCCAGGAGAGGGGCCCTGGCCCTGTGGCTCCCTGGGGATGCAGAATGGGCTGGGTCAGGCACGATTCTCTGCTAAGGCTCAGTTTTTGGGAGGGTAGAAAGGGGGTTTGAATTCTTGTCTCTTGGCTTCTGAACACAAAGCCCATTGAAAAAGACAATGAATAATTAAAGAGGCAGCCAAGCTGGTAGTGTGGATGCCAGGGTGTGAGCAACCAGCTTGTTTGGGCTTGGGCTGGCCCCCTCACAGCAGGCCAGTGCAGATCCTCCCTGACCTGCCCATGCTCTCTCCACCTCCCTCAGGGAGTTGGAGCTGACTCACTCATTCATTCGCTCATTCATTCATTCTCACTGAGTACTGATACCGTAGGTAAATAAAACCAGTTCCTAGGTCACAGAACCTAGGGTTTCAGAGGGGGAGATAAATAACAAGCGATGGGCATACAAGAAATGCCAGAGAAGCATGAGGTTATGAGTGGTGGGTTCTGGCCTGACTCCTGCTCCAAAGAGCTCTACTTATAGGGAAGGTGTGCAAACGTGAGGCTCTGATAATAAAAGCTATCCATATTACATCACCTGCGAGAACTGAGCTGCATGCACATGCTGGGGTAAGGGAAGTTGCCATCCAAGTACAGGAAACAAACAGCTAAGGCTGCAGGTAGGGCAGAAGCCTACTTTAAAAACACACACACACACACACAAAAAAAAAAAACCAAACAAACAAAAAAACAAAAAAACCATAGTCCCTGTGGCTAGCACCAGAGGTGAGCACGGTGCCAGACTCCCAGGAATCTGGATGCCCACAGAATGTTAAGATTATTTCCACTAAGAACAATGGAAGCCACTGCAGATCACTGGTCTGATTTCAACCACAATAAATGGAGGGGTGAGCTGGTGGGTGTAAGATATAGGTGGAGGTTAGCACACAATGATGCCTGCATCCTGGGAGGAGCCTTCAGACTGTGGCAAGCAGGGGGGCAACCTGAGTCAAGAGTCAGCTGCAGGTGGTGAAGGCAGAGAAGTAGGTGGAGATAGAGACACTCTGGAGAGTGGGAAGGGAGAGTTCAGAGACCACTCCACCACTCACTACCCCACCGGGTGCAGACCTGGGCTGAGTCCACAAGGGAGTGAAGCAGAAGGAAGCAGAACCGGGGCCCAACCATCCTCCTCAACTACCTCAGCAGTGGCTCCTGCTGCTCACCAACACTCAGCCAAACCACACTGGAGGGGAGGGAGCCTCCAGAGTCCACCGGTAGAGCAGGGGTGGAGAGAAGCTAAGAAGCATCTTCTCCAAGGCACCGGGCCAGCAAGCCGGCATGGCTGCCTGGCTGCCTGCCACAGCTATACACACTCCCATCTGAACTGGGGAGCCAGCTTTGGCCACGCTTCTGCAAGGCTCTCCTGCCCAACCGAGATTGTCCAGGGACACTGTCTACTCACGTGACTTCCCCAACAGCCTAGGCATACACTGCAGCCCTGCCCACCCAGCCTGTGCCACCTAAAACATGCCTTTCCAATCTGTTGATGCTGGATGGCTCTAGGAAGAAGCCCAAGGCCCACCAGGCTCACCTGGGTCCTAGTTTCCAGAAGGGGCCCCACCTCACCATCTGTCCCTCTGTTGGTCTTTATAGGCCCCTGAGACAGCCTGAATGAGTCACACCCCCTTCCCGTCATCCTCTTTCCATCCCCCACTTCTCCATGCTTTAAAGGAGTATTTGCAGGAAAACAGACACACAGCATCAGAAGACCCGAGTTCTAATTCTGGGTCCACCACTGGAGACAAGCTTCTCATCTACAGTGCCCCCCACTTCCCGAGGAGTCATACCTGCTTCCTATCAATGGGCTACATCTGGTGGGGATCAATTCTACACGGGGAGTAAGCTAAAGGGAAAAAAAAGATCACGTTTCTCAATTGGCCCCATTACATCAAATGCTGTCAGAAATTCCACCCTGACAAACGCCACTCCAGTTCAGGAATCCTAGGGTGGGGCCCGCAAATTGGTATTGTAATAGGTATCCCAGGCGAATCCTATAATGGGGCAAGCTTGGACAACTGTGGGCTAAAGAAACGCACAAGAAGTTGAAGCCCCTGGCCTTTGCAAAGAAGGATTTGCTGCTAAAAGTGTGGTTCACCCCGCTATATTCACACCTCTCTACATAAGCTCACCAGGTACAAGACACCAGCCCAGGTGGTCTACGTCCACCATCTTGTTTAGTTCTACAGTGACGTCCACACAGGGCACACAACCCTCTCCCCACTGATGAAGACATTGGGCACCGGGAAGAGGGTCTAGTGGGTGACGTGCTTGCTGCACAAGGTTACCCAGAGCCCCTGTAAAAGCCTGGCATGGTGACACATGACAGTAACCACAGTACTAAGGAAGCAGAGACCAGCGGCACCTTCAAGCTTCCTGGCCAGCCAGTCCAGCTGAATTAGTGAGCTCCAAGTTCAGTTTGAGCAACTAAAGAAGACGCCCGACATCAAGCCCACATGCACATGTGCAACCACATGAACACATACCTCAAAGAAGAAACGGGGCGGGGGGTGGGGGAGACCGGGCTCAAGGACAGAGCTACTAAGATGCCTACTCTCTCCCAAACACCCTGCAACTGCTGCAGATCCTCTCTCTTGGAACTCGGGTCACCCACCCACTCCCCAGAGCCTGGACAAGGTCCCACACAAGAGTGGACAGTCACCCTGCAGGAGGAAAGGACACCCAGCTGCATGCAGATGGAGAACAGAGGCCCTGGAGCTTGCCGTCAAGAAAGAAAGCACAGCCAGGCGGTGGTGGTGCAAGCCTGTAATCCCAGCACTCGGGAGGCAGAGCCAGGCGGATCTCTGTGAGTTCGAGGCCAGCCTGGACTACAGAGTGAGTTCCAGGACAGGCGCCAAAGCTACACAGAGAGACCCTGTCTTGAAAAACCAGGAAAAAAAAAAAAAAAGAAAGAAAAGAAAAGAGAGAAAAGTACAGCCTGCCTATGAAACAGTTACACATTAACCAGAGCTGCTGGGATTCTCAGCCGAAATGCCTGGAGCAGGAGTGAAGAAAAGAAGAACGTGCAAGATGAGAGAGCACAGTGCGTTTGGAATGAAGCCCAAAGTGCCCTGGGCCCCTTCTCACCCTCACACATAATCCCAGTCTAGAGCACACAGCCAGCACCATGCCAAAGTTTAGTAACTCCTCTCGGCCCAAGGAGGAAGCAATTTCCTTCGGCAGGACAGTGAGTGCCCACCACCTGGTGCCCCCTTCTTCTCAGGCAGCCTCTCCAAGGAGCCTGGCCTAGAACAGACCAAGGAGAAGCAGAGGAAAAGCACAGGGGGACCCCCCCACACACCCTGAAATCCCCCCCTCCCACAGAGTCCTCCACAGGCTTCCCTCAGCTAGCAGAGGGACACAGAGGGATAGATACATCAATGGACAGCTGGTCCTTATTTACTCGGCACTTTATACCAAGGGTCACACTTACTCGAGTTTATTAAGAGGCAGGTTGCTTTGATCCCCGTTTGAGAGATGGAAACACCGACATTCAGGAGGGGTAAGTAGCAAAGAGATAGCCCCGGGGTGAAGAGATGGCTGTTAGTAAGGTGCTTACCGCCGGACATGCTAGAGTTCCATCCCTGAGACCCACATAGTGGAAGGAAACACTCCAGTTGTCCTCTGACCTCCTTATGAGCACCATGCTCACACACACACACACACACACACACACACACACACACACACACCACACACACACGCTAAATGTAGTATTTAAAAAAAAAAAAAAAAAAAAGAGCTGGCCCCAAGCCCCAAACCAGAGTTCCCTAACACCAGATCCCTAATTTCCTCTGCCTTCTTGCTGTCTCTCTCTGGGTGCCCTCAGTGCAGAGGCTCCTGCCTTCCTATGATTGGACTTACTAGTTGGTCAATTTTCTGGTGCTTCTGAGGATGGATTCAGCAGAAACCCTATTGGGATTCTGAACTTCAATCATCCCCAGGCTAGTGATTTTCAGAATAATCTTCCTGTGATCCTGGGCAGGGGCACTGGGCGCCGCTCCCGGATAGCAGTGCATTTACAAGGCGGGTTGGGAGGGACTGGGCTCGAGGGATGGTTCAGTAGCAAAGAGATTATAATTCTCGAATAGGACCCAAGTTCAGCTTCTAGCATCCATTTTGGACAGCTCACAACTACCTGCAACTCCGCCTCCAGGAGATCCAAGACCCTTCTCTGGCATCCTTGGCCACCTGCACTCACATGCATATACCCACACACAAACAAACACTTAAATCTTAGGCCAGAGAGATGGCTCAGCAGTTAAGGGTGTATAACATTCTTGCAGAGGACCTAAGTTCGATTCCCAGCGCACACACCAGACAGCTCACAACTGCATGGAACCCCAGCTCGAGAAGATCCAACACTCCTTGGGCACGTACACAGGCACACGTATGAACATACAAATAATATTAAGTAAGTAAAATAAACTTTAAGTTGTGGGAAGAGAACAAGTGTACTAAGCTACGGTGCTGGGTAAGTTAGCTACCTGCATCTTGAGAGGCTATTTCCAACTTCCCAAAGTCTCATTGGGAACGTGTCCTCATTACACAAGAAGCATCTGCACAGGGTACTGGACCCATCACTACTAGGCCCCAAGACTCTCAGGGAGCTCTGATTAAGCAGCAGGCCCACCCTCAATGAGGCACATGCTTTCTAAGTAGCATAGAGCACCCCGGAGGGGACCACATGCAGATCTCTGCAGGGAGTGGGTCAGGAATGAACACAGGCAGCTTGGAGTGGAGCCCGCACTAGAAGCAGGCAGAGGCCGGTTTGCCCGAAAGGGCTTGTATCTGGAGGCTGAAATACAGGGGCCAACCACCCGCTGGCTACAGCAGCTACTGAGAGCGGGAACCAGGACAGAGGATCCTGCTGTTAAAAACAGATGGTGCTCAGCTCCAGAGGAAGCGAGGAAGTTTTGCATTAGTGTCTCTGCAACTCACTGGCCAAAAATGTGTCATAGACTAACCCTTGAGAGAGGAGACACTGGGGGTAAAAAGTGAATGGAAGGAGGTGAGGACAGCCGCAGAATGGGGGGTCCCCTCTAACCCCTGGGGTGCCTAGGAGAGTGTAATCTCCTTCCTCAAGTCTGAGGCTAGAGATGGGGAGGAAGGCAGAGAGAGTGGAGACCTGGCCCCCAAAGCCTCTTTTCTCAAGAGAAGATATTGAAACTTCATATTAGCCCTATATATGGTTCCAGACTTCCCCAGAGCTGTGTGGCAGCCAGCGCTAGACATGATGCATCCTTGAGGACCCAGCTGGCTAGCCTACTGGCCTTTATAGACAGCTACTGTGGCAAGCCCAGTCAGGGAGAGAAATGAATGGAGTCTGTCTAAGACCTTCTGCTCAAAGTGCCTCACAAGCGCGCGCACGCGCACACACACACACACACACACACACACACACACACACACAGAGATACCAAAATTCAACGATCCACCAAATTTCATAGCAATGGTTTGGGGGAGGGTTTTTTTTTTGGGAGGGGGGGGATTCAAGACAGGGTTTCTCTGTGTAACAGCCCTGGCTGTCCTGGAACTCACTCTGTAGACAAGGCTGGTCCCGAACTCAGAAACCAACCTGTCTCTGCCTCCCGAGTGCTGAGATAGCAACATTATTCACTATAGTCAAGATGTGAAAGTAACCCAAATGTCTGTCGACCCATAAACAGAGAAATAAAATGTGCTAATACAACAATGGAATATTACTCAGCCTTAAAAAGGAAATTCTGACACTGGATACTACTCGGACAAACCCAAAGTGCAAAAAACCAATCACAAAAGGGCACACAGATAGGACCACTTCTATGAGGGACCTAGAATAAGGGTGGTCACTTTCACAGGAAATCTGTATGCAACCGGAGGCTGGGGCAGAGGGGAATGCTATGCTGTTTAATGGGTACAGAGTTATATGGTGATTTTTTTGTTGGTTTGTTTTTTTGAGACAGGGTTTCTCTGTAGCTTTTGGAGCCTGACCTGAACTAGCTCTGTAGACCAGACTGGCCTCGAACTTACAGAGATCCACCTGCCTCTGCCTCCTCAGTGCTGGGATTACAGGCGTGCGCCACCACCGCCCAGCTTATAGTGATATTTTACTGAAATGTGATTTTATTTGTATGTTAATAAATAAAGTAGCCTGGGGGTCAGAGCTAATAGCAAGCCATAGCAGAAGCCAGGCGGTGGTGGCACACACCTTTAATCCAGATCACATGTCAGGCAAATCTCTCTGCATTCAAGGATACAGCCAGCATGGAGACACACGCCTTTAATCTCAATACCAACCATAGAAGACCTGGAGGTCTGTACAGACAGGCAGTGACGAGGAGGTCATGTGGTTGGGTTTACAACCAATGAGAAGGCAGAACAAAAAGTCTATAAAAAAGACAGACACACAGGAAGTAGATCTCTTTGCGGAGAGGAAGGAAGGACAGCAGCGGCAGTGAAGGGTAAGAAAAGGTTTTTAGCTCTCAGCTATTGCTCTGACCTCTTGGCTTTTAACTCTGCAATTGGCTCTGTGTTTCTTATTTAACAAGACGGTTACATCTATAGAGTTCCAGTTTTATAGGGTGAAAAAAGTTCTGGAAATGATGGTAATCATGGCTGCACAACAATGTAAGTGTTTAATGTCACTCGGTTACAAATGTAAGATGGCTAAAAATGGTAAATATACACGTACACACATATGCTTACTACAGTAAATATATGTACATATAATATAGTAAATACATATACATACACACATGCTTACTACAGTAAATGTATATATATATAAAACTACAGTAGCTATATGTACATATAAATATAGAAAACATATATACATATACATACACACATATGCTGACTACAGTAACTATATGTATATATAATATAGTAAATATATATACATACACACATAATGACTACAGTAACTATATGATATAAATATAGTATATATATACATACATACACATGTTGACTATAGTAAATGTATATACATATAAACATAGCAAACATATATATACATACATACACATGCTTACTACAGTAAATGTATATATACATGTAATATAGTAACTATATATACATATACACATATGCATACTATAGTAAAGGGTTTAATTTTATGCATAGAGTTAAACATTAAATTTTGTAAGTGTTATTAAAAAAAAAATAGTGTTGAGGCCAAAAAGACAGCTCAATGCTTAAAAGCCCTGGCTGCTCTTGCAGTGGACTGGTTCCTAGCACCCACATGGTGACTCACAACTATCTGTAACTCCAGTCCCAGGGGATCTGACCCCTCTGCTGACCTTCTCAGGTACTATATGCACATGATGCACAGAAATACTTACAGGGAGAAAAAAAAAAACCACTCATACACATAAAATAAAAATAAATCAACCTTGCTGGGCATGGTGGTTCAATGGGCATGGTGGTTTACACCTTTAATCCCAGCATCCATGTTGGACATGGAGACAGAGAGACAAGCGAACTCTGAGTCTGAAGCCAATCTGATGTACATATCAAATTCCAGGACAGCCACAGCTATATAGAAATCCTGTCTCAAAAAGCAAATGAACAAACAAACAAAACAGACAAAACAGACATGGAAGGTTTATATACCAAAATCATTTCAAATGAGTATACTTGGGGCTGGGCAGTGGTGGCGCACGCCTTTGATCCCAGCACTGAGGAGGCAGAGGCAGGCGGATCTCTGTGACATGGAGGACAGCCTGGTCTACAGAGCGAGTTCCAGGACAGCCAAGGCTACACAGAGAAACCCTGTCTCAAAACAAGACAAACACACACACAAACCAGAGTATACTGAAGAACTGTGAGTTAGACTGTCACCTGACTTCTCCCCTTCCTGCCAGCTCCAAAAAAGGACTACCGCCTCCCAAGACAATAGAGGCAGACTGGAGGTAGAGAAGGGCTGACCCCGCCTCAGGCCCTTCCCTGCCCTCTGCCCTGGCACACAGGCAGGAGGGAAGTGCCTCTCCCACAGCCAGGGGAGAAGCAAACCGGGGGCTCCTCCCCAGGTCCTGACTTCAGGCTGAGTCAGGCTTCAGTTTCTCCAGAAGGAAGTGAGCCACTCAAGTCTGCCCTTTTCCCCTCTAGGGAATGATTCAACCCAATCCTAGGAGCCCAGATTCCACCTGCACTGGTGATACACACAAGCGTCATCCTCCAATGACAGGAAGTCACAAAGGACAGGACGTGGTCTTCATCTGTATACCCAATTCCCAGCACCCTACACTCAGCTCCCAACTGAAGTGCACTGGGAGAGAGGTAAGCAAGGTCTGAGCCAAGCCCACTTCACCCTGCTTTCTGGTGTTCTGGTGGCCTGTTTCCTCATCAGTAACTTAAAGAAAGGTGGGACAGAGGAAGCTCTGAGCTTCTAGGCTCCTGGAAGAGCTGGGCTGAGAAAGGACAAGAGAAGACAGGATGTGGCCTAGGAACCAGGCAAGCTTTAAGAATACACACTCATGCCTGGCACCCCTCCAGAAGCACCGGTTCCAACTAGAACACCTGTGACACCCCTTCCCCAGAGCCAAGCAATCCCATCACTTTGTGTTTTCTGAGCTCCTACAGGGTACTGTTAGCAAACCCAGCCTCTGAGCCATGTACTGCCTGATGAACGTCTCTATGGATCTTTCAGACCTGTCTCCCCATCTCTTGTCCCCAGGGCCTGTGCTTGAGGACAGGCAGGGTTGGGGGCATGAGTGGGTAATCTGAACAACCAAAGTGAAGGGGAGCCATATGGAATACTAAGGGACACAAAGGAAATGGAGAGTCCGGCATCTGGTTTGAATCCTGTGTCTGCCACTAGCTTGCTGTGTAAGTTTGGAAGAGCTTGGTCAGTCGTCTGGGTCTCTGTTTTTCTACTGGCAGAGGCGACAGACTCTGCGGGCCCTCTGACAGTCCACACAGGGATCACAGGAGGAAAGATTGCTGGAGCCACCCCTCAGCCTTCAGCTTCCTGTGGCCCCGCTGGGACCCAGTAGTGGCTGGACCCACCCGGGGCCTGCAGACTGCAGACGAATGAGCTGACAGGCAGCCAGCTCTGGAGAGCGCTGAGGCACCAGAAACACAGCTTCAGCCTGGCAAAGCCCAGCTGCTGGAGGCTGTCAGAAGGCAAACATCCTGCTTTAATGGCAGAGATGAAATGGTATGGCCATTTTCTCAGAGTTGGAAACCAGCTGGCCGAGACGGGGTTAGGGGACGGGACGGTGGCTACGTGCATTGTCTTTGTGCCGCAGGCCTGGTGCTAGGAAACGATATCCTTCACCCCCTCAGCTCTGCCGGATTTTAACCATAAACACAGCCTTTTTTTTTCTAAAGGAAGGGCTTAACACGAACCAGATGCTTGGGGACTTTTCCCCAGCCCCCTCCCTGGCCCTAAAATTAAACGCTCAGTATGGCCTCTGCCAAAACTCACTAGAAGGTCCAGCCTTAAAGAGCCAGAGCCTCTGGTTCTCACCCTTGCACATTCTCAATAACATCCCCACCTAAACAAAATGTCAAAGTGCCGCTGGGGTTGAGCATGGTGACCCCCTGAGAGCCTGACACCCATGCAGATGGGGGCAAACCTGAAAAGGGAGAAGTACTGGTCCCCCATCCCAGGCTGCCACTGGCACCAAGACACAAACAGGGCAACCCTGTACATGGGAAGGCTGTCCTAGCTAGCAGGGGATTTGCAAAGCCTAGGCAGCTCTGTCCAAAGGGTTCTGTAGAAGAGTTAGTCTCCTGGACTTAGCTCCCAGGGTCTAGAAAACAGGGTGAAGGATGGACATCTCCCTTAACCCCAAGCTCACAAAGCTGGGACAGTCTGAACGGGTCTATTTCATGCCAACTGGGATCTGCTACCCTTTTGAGGTTTTTCTGGATGATGGGCTCCCTGCATGGAATCAGCTAGTCTCTCCCACAAAAGTATCCATCTCCCACCTTTGGGCTTGGGAACCACATTCCACAGTGCTCACACCTAACGTTCAGGATACATGGCCAGAGTTTACTCGAGGCCACCAGCTCCAGAGTCAAAAGCAGAAGCAGAAGACTAGCTGGAGAGGTGTTGATTCCTCACGTGGGAGCTCCTTCACTTGCTATAAAATGTAAACACTACTTTTTAAATCCTAAAGCTTAAACACAACCATTTTCAACTTGCATATTGTCTTTCTTATTTGCTCTTGAAACCACCCCTAATGTATATATTGTTCGGCAATCCCCAACTTTCAACCATCCTTTGATATTTTTTTCCTGTATAATCGTCCTACTTAACATCTTTTTTTTTTTTTTTTTTTTTTGAGACAGGGTTTCCTCTGTGTAGCTTTGTGCCTTTCCTGGAACTCACTTGGTAGCCCAGGCTGGCCTCGAACTCACAGAGATCCACCTGCCTCTGCCTCCTGAGTGCTGGGATTAAGGGCGTGCGCCATCAATGCCCGGCCCTACTTAACATCTTTAAAGACTGCAAAAATATCCCCCCACCACCACAGATGAGGACGGTCAGACACACACAGAAGCCCTTTTCCCCGGTTTTGCTCTTACCCCTACACTGCACACAGGGATGATTTCTAAACACTCCTTCCTTTCAGTTGGTTATACCGCTCAGACCCAGTTTTGGGGGAAGAACAGCAGGGCTAAGATCATGCCCACTTGACTGAATTCCTCTCCCATTGCCAACACCGAAGAATGTTGCATCCCGTACCACTTTAAAAAGGAGTATGCCCAGCTAATCTGTTGCTACCTTGTCCCCTTACTGTTTCACTTTTAAATATTTTTTGTTACATTGATTTATTTATTGGTGGGGGAAGAGCGTGCCCTGGCGTGTAGCTGGAGGTCAGAGGACAATGTTCCAGTATGGGATTCTCCCCCCCCCCCCTCCGTCCATCAAGTAGGTCCCAGGGATTGAACTGAGGCTGTCACGCTTGGCAGCGAGCACCTCTACCCAGTAAGCTATCCTAACAACCCAGGCTCTCCATTTTAAAGGGGATTCTTAGTTAGGCTATCTTGACTGAAGATTGCGCCTCCTCTAGACCACTAAATGAAGCGCTCTAGGGTCTCATAATCTAAGCCCTTCCCAATGTCCCGGTCCACAACAATGGTGATGGACCTGCTAGGTTGCCTGGTACCCCCAGCCCTCAGCCACCCTATTCAGTCTCTAAGTTTCCAGACTCCTTTTCTGTGCTGTGGCCCTCACCTCTCTGAGAAGTTCCCTGGTCACAGAAGCAGCCAGGGGGTTCATAACTCCCCAGCACATACCCTAGTCCCTCACAGTGCAGCATCAGGGGTTTCCTGGTAGACTGCACCTACAAGTCTCCTGGCTTCTCTCACCAGGGTCCATCTACCAAGACAGTTTGAGTCTGTGCCAGCAAACACAGCTGCCGGCTGACCCCCCAGGTGAAATGACCCAGTCTCACGACCCCGAGGGAGCTAGAAGTTCAGTGCTAACAAAAACCCCTGCTGTCACGCCACCATCTGGAAGCCAGGACCACGGCACAGGCTGACAGAATTCGGCTTCCTGGGGACTAGAGGAACACACTCACAGGCTGACAGAATTCGGCTTCCTGGGGACTAGAGGAACACACTCACTCAAGCGGTTCGGGGAAACCAAGCAAGGTGAGATGCAGAGTCAAGAAGCCCTCACGCCACAGGAAGTCAAGCAACAGACCTGGGCAGGTCAGTGAAGGATGTTGTGGGATATCTGTACTCTACTCGAAGATGTGTTTGTTGTGATTGGTGTAATAAAAAGCCAAATGGCCAACAGCTAGGCAGGAGGGATAGGCGGGATTTCCAGGGACAGAGAGGATTCTGGGAAGAAGGCGGAGTCGCCAGCTAGAGGCTGAGGAAGTGGCATGGGAAATACAGAGAAATGAGGTTATAAGCCATGCGACAGAACACAGACTAAAATAAAAGTTAAGTTATAAGAGCTAGTAATTAATAAGAAGTCTCTGTGTCATTATTTGGGAACTGGCGGTACAGAGAAAGACTTGCTATGGAAGGACATAGCTCAGTGGCCGGGGATGGAACAGCACAGGCTGGGAGGGATTCATGGGCAGTGTGGGTTATCTGTGTGCCAGGTAAACAAGCCCAGAAATCCCCAGGATGAATGAAATCATCAAGGCAAACTCCACTGGAGTCAACGCAATAGTGTTTGGAAGTGCCCTTGCAGACTGTCTACCAGCCCGCCAGCTCCAGACCCAACATGACAGACCACACAGAAGGCAGCGACATTTCCTTTCTTTCACTCTAAATAAAAGGAGGTGGGGCTTGGGGTCCAGAGGGAATACTTCATGCCCATTTGAGGGCAGCTAGAATTCAGGATCTCAGTCACAAGGAGAGACGGCCCCACCGGAATGTCCTGGAGGCAAAGGAAGTTTAAGAACGAAGGAGTTGGGTGTGTTACCCTTAACTGCTCCCAGTCAGACTGAAGTAGTAATAGTCCTCTGCCAAATTCTGCAGCTTCATCTAAAAGAAATTGCCTAAGACAATTGTTAGAGGCACACACCTGGGCTCTGACTGGGGCATGTGGTTCTTAGACCTGGATGGTACCCAGGAAACCCATATAGATCATCCCTTAAAAGGAATAGAGTCCTGAAATGAAAGTCCTCTCGTGGGTGACAGGGGATGGCAACAACATGCACAGCAGCACACCTACAGAGAAACTGTGGTTGCTGAGAATGGATGACTGTGTGGTAAGGACAAGATGGGGGGAGGGGTGGACTACTACAGAGGAACTTCTGCATTGGCCACTACAAAAAAGCCACTGCCTCCTCAAGAGGCCAGCTCCACTTCCCGACCATCACAATCTTCAGTGGACCCTCCCCTGTCTGAGTGCAGAGAAGAAAGGAAAGCCCCGGGCCTACCAAACAAGACAGATCAAATCAACTCCCATGGCCCACAGGGTCACAACCGGCAGGAAGGACAAGGCCTAAGGGGGATTACTTTACAAAGACACTACCAGCAGTGATGGAGACTACACAGTGGCATCCTCATCACTAATCCTAAGAAATAGCCCCCCTGAACAGGAATCTCTCTGGTGCACCCCAGAGATTCTGATCATCCACAGCCCCTAGAAACTGGAAATCAGTTTCGGAATGTATGTCACGTGGCTAGCATAGGATACAGGCTATCAAGCATCGTCTACATCCATCTCTAAGAAAGCTGTACATGTGGTACAGGGGTATGGACAACGGTAAGATACCATCATCCATGTATTTCCCTCTTCCTCCTTCAAGGGACCCCTGTAGGCCTTGTGACAGTTCTGGCCCAGAAGCCATCCTACTCTACACAACAGCCAGAGCTGCAGATGACAGGGACCTTCCGGGTGTCAGTGCCTACGCTTTGAGCAGGCCTCAGCCACCCAGGTGAGTCACTGTGTATGACATACAAAGTCCATTTTGGCATTTGATACCACCTAAGGGGATTTTAACATTTACTTTTATTATTATTTTTAAAAATTCCATGTATATACTTGTCTGTGTGTATGACCATCTGACTGTAGGTATCCATGCAGGCCAAAGGAGAGCATGAGATTTCCCTAGAGCTGGAAATGGTGAGGCACCCAATGTGGGTGCTGGGAACCAAACCCAGGTCCCCTGTAAGAGCTCTATGTGTTCTTAACCTGTAAGCCATCTCTTCTGCCCCATGTTCTGCCAGTTCTTAGAGCAAATCAAGAAAAGGCTTCATCCCCTGTTTGAGGACAAACAATTCCTCCAGTGGCCATCTCCTTCTTGTCCCAGCTCCTGGGGAATTCAGATGATAATGGCTTGAGGCAGACTGACCAGAACTCATGCTTTGGGTTAGGAGATCAAGAGCTCAGCTGGCCAGCACAGAAGAGGTCCCCAGCCCAGAAGCTTCCTCTTGATGATGGGGGAGGAAAGGGTAGCGTGCACCTGAGTCATGGTATGTTAACTCAGAGAAGTGAGGAGAGGAAGTAAGAAAGTAGGCTCAGGTTCCCTTCCACTTCCCTTCAATTTTACCCAACACCCTGCCTGTTCAGACGAGCCTCTGAGACAGGCAGGAACTTAGGGGATATGGTCAGTGGCCAGATCCCAAGCTTGAACACTTCTCCCATCAAACCTCGTCAGCCCTCGGCCACTACCGAGGTCTCAAAGTCTGGAGGTCTCACCCTGCTGGGCCTGCTACTGAAGAAGTTACTGAGGGGTAACAGGTAGCGGTGTCTTCATCTCTCAACACTGAGAGTTTCCGAAACCACATTCCATGTAGCACCACATGATTGCCGTGGATGAGATACTTTGGGAATGGAGGAGTACCCCTTTACCCATCAGAAATGGGGTTGTCCCAAGTTCAAAAGGCAAGAGGTTTAGTGCAATAGTGCACCACCCTTGCCCAGGCTCTTGGGATGGTAGAACCTATGATAAATCCCCATTTTCTTGTTTCCAGACTGTGATGGCTAACTTTGGTGTCACCTTGACATTCCCAGGAAGAGGAACCTCAATTGAGGAACCGCTTCCATTCCATCAGACCGGTTTGTGGGAATGTCTGTGGGGGGTTTCTTGATTACTAATATATGTGGGAGGGCCCAGCCCACTGAGGGTGATCCTATAGTTAGAAGAAATGCAGCCTGGATGTGAGCTTGGAGGCAAGCCAGTAAACAGTGTTCCTCCATGTTCTCTGCTTCATTTCCTGCCTCCAGGTTCCTACCAGCACTCAGGAGCCTCAAACAGGAGGATTGAAATTCAAGATCTACAGTATTAACTATATAATGAGACTCAAAGACAGACAGACAGACAGACAGACAGACACACACACACACACACAGAAAATGATCATTGTCTTCCATTAATTTACATAGTTCTGAGAATGCCAAGAAAGGAATAGTCATTATCTACAATAATCAAAAGCTGGAAAGAAAGAAAAAATATGCCATCATGGGGACATCATTGGACATGTTTGCCAGCTGAGACCCGAGACAGCAGGCAAAGGTGACATGCCCAGGCCCAACTGACCATATGGTTCCTTTCCTGGAACACCTCCGCCCTGGTGTGTGAAGAGGCTGAAGCCAGCAGCACCTGTGGGCAAAAGCAGATGCAAAATGGCCTGCAAGAGACAGCTCTGGCCTCCTCTCAGAATGCTGCAAGGTGAGGTGACCACATTCTCGTGTTCCTAACAAAATAGAAGCTCTGGTACCCAGCATGCAAAGCAAATAGTTCTTCTCTTAGTAAAGGCCTTAGAAAAACCTGTGGACTCTGAGTGGGGACCCCACAGACTGTCCCCACCTGAGTCTCCAGGAAATGCTGTGGAGTATTTCCAAGGACCTATGTTCTCACAGTTAGGCCTCAAGAAACAGCATCTCTGGATTTCATAACCTCCACTTCCCACAGCAAAGCCTTTAGACAAGTGCAATTTAACACCATGCCGGGCTTCTACTGTGAGTTCATCTGAAAACCAAGAATACAGAAGAGGTTTCTGAGTGTTCCATGAACTGCTGACCGCATGCCCAGCGTACCTCTCTCCTAGCAGGCTCGTGCCCTCTGCGGCTAGGTGCTTGTAAACAAATGAGCCGATAGACTTCCTCATACTTGGAAACAGTTTATTTCTGTTTCCCCTCCTGTTTTGGAGGCTGGAAGGCTCAGAACGAAGGCAGTGCTGACTTATAGAATCAACCGCTTTTAGTATTAGGCTAAGCGAAACAAGCCACACAGAAGGGCAATGCCTGCTTAATCACATGTGAGGAGTCTAAAGGGGAACTCAGAAAACAAGAGCGAAGACTGGGGCAGGACTAAGCCAGGCTGGGCTACAAAGACCATGCCTTAAAGAAAAAGACAGACACACAGACAGACACACACACACACACACACACACACACACACGAGAGAGAGAGAGAGAGAGAGAGAGAGAGAGAGAGAGAGAGAGAGAGAGAACACCAGACAAAGATATATACAAAAAATTTTAAATTAATTTTGGGGAGCTAGGCATAATGGCACATGCCTTCAATCTCAGCGCTCAAGAGGCAGAGGCAGGTGGATCTCTGTCATGAGGTCAGCCAGGGCTATATAGCGAGACCCTATCTCAAAATAAAACAAAATAAAAATTAGTTCTGTGCTGCTGACATGGCTCAGCAGGTAAAGGTGCTTGCTGCAGAACTAACAGAAGGAAGGAGAGAACCAGCTCCACAAAGTTGTCCTCTGACCTCCACCCATGCCCTGTGGCATACACAACCCACACCCGTATTATTTATTAACATTATTTTCTCTCCTCAGCTTTTTTTCTTGAGATATAATTGACAAGCGAAAATTATGTTTGTGAGCCGGGTGGTGGTGGCCCACACCTTTAATCCCAGCAGTGGGAAGGCAGAGGCAGACAGATCTCTTAAGTTCCAGGCCAGCCTGGTCTACAGAGTGAGTTCCAGAACAGCCAGGGCTACACAAAGAAACCCTGTCTTGAAAAAAAATTTAAAAATAAAAATAAATTATGTTTGCATGTTTTGGTTTGGTTTTGCTTTAATTTACTTATTTATGTGTATTCGCGCCCACACACATCTATGTGCAAAGGCCAGAGGACATTAGGTGTCCTGCCCTCTTATTCTGGCTTATTCTCTTTAAGACAGTCTCTCACTGAGCCTGCAGTTAGGTTGGCAGCCACCAAGCCCAAGGGTCTTTCTGTCGCCATGGGCTTATCATGCTGGTGTTACAGGCATGCATATGACTATGCCCAGCTTTTTATGTGGGTTCTGGGGACTTGAACTCAGGTCCTTATGACTGCACAGCAAGCCCTCTGACCCACTGAGCCATCTAGCTCACCAACCTTCTTCCCCTTTGGGGATTTAAAAACAAACTTGTTTTAGATTTATTTATTTTATGTGTATGAGTGTTTTGCCTATATATAGGTATGTGCACCATGTGTGTATCCGTTGCCCAAGGAGGTCAGAAGATGCTATCAAATTCTCTAGAACTGGAGTTCCAGATGGTTGTGAGCCACTCTGTAGGTGCTGGGAATTGAACTCAGGTCCTCTTAACTGCTGAGCCATCGCTGCAAGCCCACTGTGGAGTTTTTGTTAACTTGCACTCTATTTATTTTGTTTGCATGTTTATGTTATGTGTGTGGATACATATGCGTCATGGCATGCAATGGAGATAGAAGACAACTTGTGGGGTGTGGGAATGAGTTCTCTCCTTCCATCATTTGAGCCCCGGGATTGAACTCAGGTCCTCAGGCTTAGTAGCAGATAGAGTCTTAACCCACTGAGCCATCTCTATGAACCCCTCTACCCTTTTGAAAAGGTTTGAGACAGAGCTCATTTTGTAGCCCACATTGTCTGGAATGCACCTCTGGCCTCAACCTCTTAGTGCTCCGAAACTACAAGTAAATCAACCTCTTAACTTTTGTTTAATTAGTGTATGCAGTGTAGGGCACACATGCATCCAAGTGCAGGTGACCACAGAGGCCAGCACAGTCAGATCCTCCCTGGAGCTGGGGCTACAGGTGGCTGGAAGCCGCCTGTGGTGGGTACTGGAAATAAAACTTGGATTTTCTCAAAAAGGAGTAGTACATGCTTGCGACTGCTGAGCCATCTCTCCAGCCTCCTAAACTTCTTTTAGCACTGCTTTCTCAACGGCCTCACCCTGCCCTACCAATGCTCTGGGTCTTATGACTCTATGGCCTGGCTATGCAGAAGCTTGCTCATAAGCCTACCTCGAATGCTTTGGGGGAAAGAGGCAGGAAATGCATAAATATACATACGTCTATAAAAACAACCTCTAGCCTTGCTTGGATCTCACTTTCTCTGGGGAAGAAACATAGAGGTTGCAAAGATCTGTAAGGAAAATATGTTTCTGGTAAACCGCCAAATAGGAAAATACAAAAGCCAAGCTAAATGTCATACACACTATGATTACTGCTATCCAAATAATATGGGGAAGATTAAGTCACCAGAGGCTTTCTGAAAACATAAGCGGTTTTGTTTAGGTGACAGGGCTAGACGGTCCCTTTCCTGATGAAGTCATTTATCTTCTCAGATCGGGGAGGAGGGGGACCGACGGATGAAGGCACTGAATCAAGAGCCAGGAAAGCACAGCTCTCCCATGTCATCTCACAGGCTGCCTCCCGAGGGGAGGAACAGCCCCCCCCCCCTCCTCCTCCAATGGCAATAGTACAAGTGTCTGGTTCCCTCAAATCATGATCTTTCAGATGCTCACAGTCCCGGCCAATGATTGACAGGGTCTCATCACTTTCTCACGACTGGGCACATTTCAGATGGGCTATCCATGAAGGAGCCATGATCCAGGACCCTGGGTATCTAAAACATTGTCAGCAAACCTTAGCGTTCTTCCTTCAGATTAGCGCTACCCCCATTGCGGTAGGTAGTGACGCTCTCCTCATTCACGCCCCCCCCCCCCAAAACCACCCACTACCTGCCAACAGATCCTCACACAGGACTGGAGTGGTTAGGCGCACTTGTTCTTTCGAAGGACCTGGGTTCGATTCTCAGCACCCACATGGAGTCCCAACATCTCTTCAAGCATCAGCTCCTCACAGAACCTCCACTTCTTAAAAAGTTGAGCCCTGTACCACGCACTGCCCCTACTCTCTGCAGTTGTCCAAACCCTGACTGTGAACCCTTGGCTGTGGCTGGTGCCCAGTCCACTTCAGCTGAGGGACTAGCAGAGGATGTCCGCTATGCAGAGGCCCAAAGTTTGGCTGAGGTGAAAGGAGGCTTCCTAGACTCAGAATTTTCGGACTGTCAGAATGAATGGCTGGCATCCACTTTCACTGTCTGGTGACCAAAGCGCACATCCGGTAGGTAGGGCATCAGGGTGGCCTACAGAGCAGGCAGAGGCAGGAGTCTGCAGGCCAAGTTCCCGGCTGGAGGGAAGGGCAGAGGCAGGAGGGTGGGCAGCACTGGCTGACTCATCCATCACCTTACAGGTAGGATGAGCTCACTCCCTTCCTTCTAGGGCATCCTTGCACATGGAAACACACAGCAGCAGAGAGTTCCCATGGCAACAGGCCAGAGCCTCCTCCACAGCCTTCAACTGGAGTGCCTAAGCCCACGGTCACCCTCTCCAGCCGAAATTCTTAGAACAGAAAGTAAAGATCCTTGAGAGCGCAGAGCCCTCTCCCTGCACACACCCCACCCCAGCTTCAGCACAGAGTCCATCTAAGCACATGCAGGACCACATCACTCCCACTCCATCTATCCCGTTCCTCTGTCTAGAGCACTATCAGAAACCAGACTCAGAGCTAGCCTGCACCCTTGCACGGCTCCCACAGAGACCTATTTCTGCTCAGGCCCACCCCTACGCGGCCCATCTCATTTAACTGACAGCCTGTGGCCTTCTCTAACCAGCTCGGCTTCCACCAAAATATCCCCGTAATGCGGTCTCCACCCCGCCCCGTGTGTGAGCTTCTGTACATGAGATTAGACCCACGGATGACACTTCCGACAGGGACAAGCAGAACTGCCATGTACTTCAAAGGTCTCAGAATGAGCCTGGCGAATGCTACTTCCCCGAAGATGGCCTTATCCCTCTACTGACTCAGGCAGGGCCCGGGACTACCCAATCCCCACCCCAGCGGCCCCCTACACACACACACACACACACACACACACACACACACACACACACACACACCATGCTACTCCAGCCCACTCCTTCACACTCAGATGCAGCCTCTCTGTCCCCAGAACTTAATGCTCCCTTTTTCCTGCCCTTGGTCACACTGCCAGGCCCAACTCCATACACCCTCTACCACTCCAACACATCTGCCTGACCACACCCCTCTTCCTTCTCTTCCTTTCTTCTTTCTTCTTGGGATGGGGGAGGACTGACTGATACTCTGTATAATCAGGGCTGGACTCCAACATGCAGGGACCCTCCTGCCTCAACCTCCCAGTACTAAGATAATAGATGTGCAGCACCATGCCCAGCTTCGTTTTGGTTTTTGTTTTGTTTTCTTTTTCAGCTCATGGGGACTTACTATGTAGCCCAGGTTGGTCTCAAACTGGTTCTTTTTGCCTCAGTTTCCCTAGTATTGGGATTATTATATATGTCCAACTTACTCTGAAATTTTATATATTTGTTTTGTTTCCCCTAACACTGGAAACCCAGAGTCTCAAGCATGTTCAGCCAATGCTCTCCCACTGAGCACTATCACCTGGAGTCCCCTAGGTTAGATTTTTGACTCCGAGCATCACTGTTTCCTTACCTGTTGGATTTAGCTCAGTGCCACCTTACCTGTCCCCTGCAGGTGGGGCAGGGCCTACCTCTGGACTCCCTTCACCGCCTGATGTAATGGGTAGCTGTTCTAGCTTTGACCTGGAAGTACTACCCTTAGTGAGGCTTCTGGTAACTGCTGTACCCACCTATGACGTGCCCCTGGGGCGGGGCCAAGACAGGAGTCCTTAAGACCTGAGATCCGGATGTGCCGGCTGTCTTGGTTCCTTGTGGCCCTGGATGCTGGATGGTAGACCGAGCAGAGTTCTCCAGAGAACACCACTGTACTGCACTTCACCTCTCCTGGATCCTGTAACCAACCCCTTTATTAGCTGTAAGTTACCCCCAAAACAAACCTCCTTTTTTAACTACGCGGAGTTGCCTTAATAAATCCCCCAATAGCCTATGGCTCCTTAGAACAAGCATGTGACTCTCACTCATTTGTGGTCTCAGTGGCAGAGATCACACATCTTGCTGCTACCTGGATGAACAAGGGCTTAACAGAGGTTGGTACCTCAGAGCCACACATGGAACTACAGGGTCCCTATGGGCCCATGGTCCTAGAAGATTCAGAGCAGAAAATCCCTGTTGCTTAGTCGTCATGTTGTAAGCAGCATGGGTTATAGATGTATACTTACATTGTTCTTTTTTGGGTTTTAAGTTTTTCAAGACAGGGTTTCTCTGTATAGCTTTACACCTTTCCTGGAACTTGCTCTGTATACCAGACTGGCCTCGAACTCAGAGAGATCCGCCTGCCTCTGTCTTCCAAGTGGTGGGATTAAAGGTGTGCACCACCAGCACCCATTTTCTATTGTTCAACAATGACAGGATCACCTAAAGACTCAGATCTCAAAATGTGTTCCCGTCATGAACTGACTTCTGTTAAATATGGGTGCCAAGCATGTGACATCGTGTTAAATGAGTCTCTGTCCTCTATCGTGTTTGGAATGTCATTATTCTAAAAATGAGAATAATAAGGTGGGCTGAGGAGACAGATGGCTCAGCAAGTAAGGAAAGATGTCTGCTACCAATCCTGAAGACCAGAGTTCGATCCCCAGGACCCACAGTGGAAGGCAAGAAGCAGCTCCGACAAGTTGTCCTCTGACCACACCCGCACCACGTCACACACAAAAGAAAATTTTAAATTAAAAAAAAAAAAAAATGATCCACAGCAAATGTGGGTTGAGCAGAGGAACCAGGCCCAGCTGGCTGGAGTGCTTTCATTCCCAACATGAGTGAGAATCACAGGCACCTACTAGCCACCCCCTTTACCCCCTTCAGACATTGTCATTTCTGACCCAGCCAATGATGTACGCTGTTAGTGCAAACCCTTAGGTAACTTTCTGCATGAGGCAAGGGTGAATGCTCATTTGCACTGTGATAGCATCTCCTCTCCCCTTAGCCTTCCCACCCCACACACTCCCAGCAGGTCACCCGAGCTCTCCATGCACTACAACAATCTGGACAGTGAACTATTTCAGGCATGTTCTGATGAGAGTTCACATTCCTCCTTCTGTGTCTACATGCAAGTCTCCTGTAAGTTTTAAAGAAAATCCATGCAGGCAACACACAGGCATCACGGATTAAAGGCAGGGGGAGGAGTCAGCCTCCCAGGAGATGACACCTTCTTTCAAGTCTAAATTACTTGTTATCCTCACTCAATGCAGAAATGAACTAGTGGTGGCATTTGTGACAGAGGACCATGCCGCCTCCCTAAGTAATGAAAAGAGAAAGAGAGGCTTCTGCAAAGCAGGAGCAGAAGCCTTCTGAACCCCACCTACTTACTTACTACACCTAAACTTGAATTCATCCCCCACTCCAAACAGTGACTACAGGAAGCCAGGGGAGGAACTCTGAGGAGCCTTACATCCCCAGTGCATACCATGGCAGGATTCCCTCCAACTGAAAGGCCACTTTTCTTCAAGGCTCAGGGCTCCAAACCCTCTGTTCTATCCTTACAGCTTGTCCAAGTGTACTCTTTGGGGATATAACCAAAACCTACACAGAGGCCTCCTCCGCAAAAGAACATGGTCTTAGCCAGAGGGGGTGGCTCACACCTGGAATCCCAGTTGCCAAGGCAGAATGCTGTGAAGTTTGAAGTCTGCTATATACAGGAAGATACAGGCCAGCCTGGGCTATACAGAATGGGAACCTCTCTCAGGAAAAAAAAAAAGGAAGAATCATGGCCCTTAAGATTCAAATCCTAGCTCGGCCATTTACTAAACCTCTCTGGACCTCAGTTTCCCCAGCTGTAAAATGGAGGAGACAAGACCTTGGGTAGGTTCCTATGTGGAAAGAACAGAGCACAGCCCCATCCTCACACTGTGAGAAGGGTTTGCACCCACACCACCCAACATTACTATTAAAATTACCATTCTTGCCATGCGTCACATGGCAATGAGGACATCTCTGGGCCCTGCCTACACGGTCAGGAGGGTTTTGTCATTGTGCAAACATGACTGTGCCCTCACACAAAGCTAAGTGGTATGGCCTCCTGTCACCTAGATTAGATGCTGTAGCCTATTGTTCTAGAGGACAGCCTATAGAACACACCACTGTTCTGTGACAGGCAAGCGTAACACAATGGCAATATTGAGAGGTGCAGTAGGAACCCTAAGCAAGGGCTGACACCGTAGCTCAGTTGGTAGTGTACACGCTTAGCATGTACAAAGCCTTAGGTTTGATCCCCGGCACAGCTTAAATAAGGTGTGATACCCCAGCCCAGCACCTGGTGGAGGCTGGAGAATCAGAAGTCCAAAGTCATCCTCAGCCACATAGTGCACTGGAGGCCAGCGTGGGCTACCAAAGAGGAAGAGAAAGAGAGGGGGAAGCTGGGAAGAGGAGGCAGAGGCAGCAATGGCAGCAAGATCATCATCATCATCATCATCATCATCATCATCATCATCATCGTCAGCAGCAGCAGCAAGAATTTTTCAGCTTTATCATACTCTTATGGGAGAACCAGATTCCCAGTGTCACAGTGATACATGCAACCCACCAGGTTCCCATGGCCCCCGTCAACAGACCCAGGTGATAGTGGGTACCTAAAATTTTACTTGAAAAGGAATCACAGAGACAAGGCCATTGGAAAGACAGCCTCGGACTGGCTTCTGGTTATCTTTATATCATGTGTTCACCTGCCTGGGTTTTTTGCAATGAATGGCCCAGCTCCAAACCAGCCACACCACAACAAAGGGAGATGTTCCCAGGAGCCTGGTGACCGCTTCTCATTCAGACTCTCACAGGCCCAGGATGCTGTGGGCCAGGCTGGAGAGCATGTGAGGATCTGAGGATGAGCCACCTACCACTTTCTGTTGATTCTGGTGTTGGGGAGTGGGGGGCCTTTAGTCTTACAGACCTGGTGTGGCTGTCAATCTGCTCCAACAGCCTCAGTGAGTTCTCAAAGTTTGGATTTGGGCACCTGTGTCCCCTACATTGTTGTGGGGACAAATCAAGACAGTGTTGGGGAAGCGGTCAGCAGGGACTCTGCAAGAGAGGGACATGACCACAGCAGCTCCGGACAGAGTGGAGGCCTGGAATACCTACAGAGCAGTCTCTACCCAACTGCCACACCAGGGAGGTGCTTCATCAGGGCAGGCGACAGTGGCAGGGCCAGCCCAGATTCCCAGGAGCTAGACAGAAGAGCTGCCTTGATGGAAGATGTCACTGCCAAGACCATGCTTGGTACTGGGCTGTGGCTACAACAGAACAGACAGGAGGGAGGGAGGGAGGGAAGGTCTAGAAAAGAAGTGTGGTAGGATGAAAAGCCTCCACATGGCCCCAGGCTACCCCCATTTCCACTACCTGACCCATGTGGGACTTCAGCTTCCATGACCAGACAGGGTCACCTCCTTGCTCCTTAAGAATGTGCTGGCTGGGGCTGGAGAGATGGCTCAGTGGTTAAGAGCACTAACTGTTCCTCCAGAGGACCTGGG
Organism: Onychomys torridus; assembly: GCF_903995425.1. Taxonomy (NCBI): domain Eukaryota; kingdom Metazoa; phylum Chordata; class Mammalia; order Rodentia; family Cricetidae; genus Onychomys; species Onychomys torridus. The sequence continues at coordinate 48,843,654 of NC_050456.1, forward strand.
TTCAATTCCCAGTAACCACATGGCAACTCACAACTGTGGATAACTCCAGTTCCAGGGGACCCGACACCCATGGCAAAACACCCATGTACATAAAACAGGAATGAATGAATGAATAAAAGAATGTTCTGGTCAAGAGAGAAATTCCTGGGACCTGAGGAAGTAGAGATTCAGCTCCATCTCTAAGGGACTTCCCTGTGGCAGGCAAGGCTGGAGCAGGTGCCCATCCCCAGCAGTAAGTATTTCTTTTTTTGTTTGTTTGTTTTGTTTTTGTTTTTTGAAACAGGGTTTCTCTGTAGCTTGCCTTCCCTGGAACTCACTCTGTAGCCCAGGCTGGCCTCGAACTCACAGCGATCCCCCCAACAGCAAGTATTTCATGTGCTCTGAGCAAAGGCACTCCTCAGAGCCATGTTCAGTCTCCGACAAAAAGTTGTATAAGTTGGGGCAAATGACTTAACCAAAGCCTAGGATGTTTTTGTTAATAGCGGGGTACCATTTCTCTAGAAGGTGGTTACAATGACTCACTGGCAGTGCAGGAACTGGACTCAGTACAGGACTGAGCATGTGGTAATGAGTGTGAGCTGTGATCCCCAGGACTGCTGCCACCATCACCACCACCTCCACACCGCAGTGTCCCTGCTCATGCGCAAACTCAGGGGGCCATGTCAGGAAGACTGGAGTAGAGAAGCTTGCCTGTCCATCACCACCTCTAACTTGCAGGATTCACTTGAAATGGGCCACCCCCATACTGGCCAGAAGCCCAAGAATACAGTGTGTCAGAGCTGAGTGTATCCACTCCTAGGTTCTTGAGCCCACTTGCAGGGATGGGAGAAAATGGTTCCCATGTACTCTGAATCCTTCACAAAGCCAGCCTTACAGGGAATGAAATTGGGGCAGTGTGACCCTGGCCAAATCAGACAGTCACAATGGACTTCACTTTCTTCATCCACATAATCTTCAAGGACCCTTGATTTGGCATTCTATGACTTGCTTTCTTCAAACTGCTGCAGGGTAAGGAAGGTAAGAGCAGGCTGTAAGAGCAGACAAGTGAGGAACAAGGCCACCTATCTCACACACATGCACGCACACACAGTTCTTAGATTCCACACAAAAGGTCTTGCTCTGGGGGCTGGCCAGGTTCTTAGACCCACTGAGCCCACCGGGCAGGCAGTCTCCCTCACACAGACAATGGCAGCCAAGACAACCCAGGGGTTGATTATGATATCTCTGCCTAGCGAAGGGTAGAGATTAGTCCCCATTCTTCCTTGACCCTAGATCATTCCTGCCTAGGGCATCCAGGCTAAGAGACAAAGCCAAGGCACCACGCCTAACCCCAAATAAGGCCTCACTCCGATGTCCTGGGGCAACTGGCTTCCTACTCCAGGCCACACCCTAGCCAGGCATTTCCATGGTCAGAAGGCTGGGCCTATGTCATAGAGCACTGACTTCTGGGTCTGCCTAGCAGGGAAGGACATTCACCTGGCTCTACCCACCTGGCCCTGCTCACCCTCCAGGGTGAAACTCCTGAAAACTGAATACAGAAGGTTACACAGGTAAGACTGCATAGTGGTTAGCGTCAGAGACGGGCTGGGAAGCCCAGAGGCCAATTTCAAGGTCACCTGAAGAATCTGCTTCGTAACCCACAGGGCCTGGGGATGGCTCAGTGGTTAAGAGCGCTTACTTCTCAGTTTAATTCTCAGCACCAATGTTAGACGGCTTAGAACCATCTCACTCAAGCTCCAGGAGATCTGATGCTCTCTTCTGGCACAAGTGTACATACACTCACACAGACACATGAATAAAAACAAACTGAAAACACAACAATGAGCCAAGAACCATGGCACACACCTTTAATTCCAGCACTTAGGAGGCAGAGGCAAGAGGCAGGCGGATCTCTCTGAGATCCAGCAGGCGGTCACCTAGAGAGTTCCAGGCAGCCAGAGCTACACAGGAAGACCCTGTCTCAACAGCAAACAAACAAACAGAAAAAAGGGGCCAGAAACAGAACACTGGTATGGCCCAGGCCTTGGAGATAATTCTCACGTGGTAATCCAGTCAAGACCCTGAGAACCAACCACCAACACTGAGCACCAACCACCATTCTGTGATGCAGGCTCCTGGGTTATGAGCGATGCTCAGATATGACTGGTCCAGCATGACAAGGGACACACACAGCACCAACAAAAGCCCCAAGGCCTCCCGAGGCCCTGGCACTTCGCAGCACCAATGTTCCTGTGCTGAGGGAACGGGACAGGACTCCACCAAGCAGCTCTCGGAGCTAATAGTTCAAAGAAGACAGTGTCCCAAATGCCACTCTCCAAAGTCCCAATAGGGGAAGGTGATAAGAGAACCAGGCCTTACTGGACACTATGTCTTGGCCAGCTGGAGGCCCCATGGCTCTATCTAGTCCCACACCCCAAGGGTAAGGTTGCTAAAGACAGCAGGCTAAGGTCCGCCCCTCAGGAAGAACACACATTACGCCAGCCATGGAAGGAGAAGAAAAACCGAGACCATACAGTGACTTCCTGTGAGGCCCCCAGGCTCACACAAGGGGACCAGAAACTCCCTAAGATTTTCTGAAGCAGGGATCCCAGCCAAATGCAATCATCCCAGCCTCCAGGGAGAAAGGGCAGGGTACTGTGGGAGGGGCCGGCATGGCTAGTTCCTCAGGAGAGGAATCTGGAGTGTGCAGATGGTCAGGAGGAAAACCACAGCTGGGCTATCTCCAAGGGAGCTGGGAGGTCATCGACAGCACCCTACCACCCTGTGACTGAACACAACAGGAGTGTACTAAGAGGCGTGGCCGGATCTAAACGCATCCAAGGCTCTGACCCAGTCCAGTGATGAGGATGGCTCCCAGGTACACCTATCTGAATCTGGGGAGCAAACCAGACCTCTGTCCTGAACCCAGGAAGCAACCTCGTGGCTGGAGTGGAACTGTCACTCAGACCATGACACCCAAGAGTTTCCTGCTGGATCATGGCCACCCAGACACCTGGCCAGGGGCACCCGGTGAGTCAGGGAGCCACTACTACACACAAGCTTTTGTGTGCCTTGTCTTCAGGGAGCTGGGCGCCACCTGTCAGGAAGGCTTCTAAGGACTCACACTTGCTAGGGGACTCGGGAAACATATACCTTCTATAGTCCCAGGCACCTCAGATCATTGATCCTCCAAATGTCCTCAGAGCCAAGAGTTTCGGTGACTCTCTCAGACAGTATAGCAAGGCTGCCAACAGCCTGCCAACACATCTGTCTCTTCCAGATTTCCCGCCAGCCCATCCTGGAGCTCAGGTGCCAACTGGGCAAGGCAACATAGCTAATAGTCAAGAGAAGAACGGGAAGCAGAGAAACCAGGCAGAGACAGAGGTGACATGCTTGTCATCCCCCTAGCTGTCCTCAGGGCCTGGGAAGGGGACTGACCAAGAGTGGCCTACCATGGCTCCCCACCTGTGCCATGTCCCAAAACTCTTCTGTTCATCCGAGCCCCGCCCATCAGGAGAGTCTGTCTTACAGAGTACAATTAGATTCCCAATACGCAAGTCGCCATGGTGAGGCATAAACTATGAATTCACTTGTAAGTTTGTAGTTAGATTTGCTTCACCAAGAAGTAATAAATACAGCTAGGGATGTAGCCCAGCAGCAGCTAGAATGCCAGGGATTCAATCCTCAGTATGAGCAAGCAGTGAGTATCTGGGGGTGCTAGATACTCAGAACCCCAGAGCTCAGAAACGTGATACAGGAGGGAGAGGTGGGTGGGATGTGGTTCAGTTGGTAGCATACCAGTGCACAAACCCTGCTTTCAATCCCCGTGGCTGCAGAAAACCAGGCTTGGAGGAACACACCTATAATTCCAGGGCTTGGAGGTAGAAGGAAAAGGATCAGCAGTCCAAGGTCTACTTAGGCTACATAACAACTCTAAGATACATGAAACCCTATCTCAAGCAAACAAAACAGTAAGTAAATAAATAAGGCGAGTAAGCTACTATTCTGAAAATACAATAACAAAGTGGGGTGTGGGTCCTCAAGACCCTGACCTCAGAGCCTCAGGATGGTGGGCAGGACATGAGAACAGGTAACCATAAGGCACAGAAGCCAGATGCCAAAAACATGCCTAGGAAGAAAAGAGGACGTCGAGACTGACTTCTGTCCTCCCACCAGAGGTAGGAAGCTAGGTTTACCTGTCACCTGCAAGGAGCCACAGACTTGGGCAAAGCCTCGAGGCCTCAGCTGGAAATCGGATGCAGCGCTCCAACACAGATGTGCGCAAACAGAGCAACACACATCGGACTAGGGGGGCTACGAGCTTGTCTCCAGTTTTAAAACAGGTATACGCCAGCTGCGTGGGCAGGGTTAATATGATCATACGCATTATTAATAAATACATCGAACTCAGGATACAGGTTCATGCCAACAGGGGAGCCAATGAGATTGCAGAGAATTCTGGGGCCTCAGCTCTAACGTGCCATTTCCTTAAAATAGAACTCTAAAGTCGGCATGCTCTTTGTGAACTAGCTTCAGAAACAGAAACTCTAGAGATACCTGCTGTCTCACCTGAACCTTTCGGGTCTTTCCAGAAACCCCCAGAGGCCCTTCACCTTCTGCCAGCCATCTCACCACAGGAAGCCTAAATGGAAGCCTGAGAAACACCAAGAATATGCCCAGGCCAAGCCACGGTACTATGGGTGGCTCTCGTGCTTTAGTGGGACTGGGACACATCCCCAGTCACAGTCACTGGTCTAGTATGGGAGACCTTAAGTCAGGCCTGCTCCTCAACCAGGGGCTTCTATGGAGACAGAGAAGCCTGGGAGGTTTCCCAGTCTGCCACCCTGGGTGCCTGAATGATCTTACTGCTCATGACAAGCAGCCTCAAATTTAGGGCAGTGGTAGACAGACCCAGATGCAAACACCAAACTAGCATCTCTTAATCTTTGTGGGGGAGGGGCTTTTTGGGGGGGCAGGAGGGGAGGGTTGAGACAGGGTTTCTCTGTGTTAGCTTTGGTGCCGGTCCTGGAACTCACTCTGTAGACCAGGCTGGCCTCAAACTCACAGAGATCCTCCTGCCTCTGCCTCCCAAGTGCTGGATTAAAGGCGTGTGCCACCACTGACTGCCCAGCGCATTTCTTAATTTTAAAAATAAATGTATAAAGCCAGGAGTAGTGGTGCACATCTTTAATCCCAGCACTCAGGAAGCAGAGGCTGGCAGGCCTTTGAGTTCGAGGCCAGACTGTCTACAGAGTCCCAGGACAGCCAGGGATACATAGAAAAACTCTGTTTCAAAAATCCAAACACATAAATGAATGAATGAATGGGTGTATGTCTTGATGTGTGTGTGTGTGTGTGTGTGTGTGTGTGTGTGTGTGTATTTATTTACACACAATAAAGTTAAGCACATATTTAACTACTCAGGCTATAAATTTCGTTTACAAATGCTTAACTTTAAAAAATGCATTCCGCTACCCCTGAACTTATTGTGTGCACCTGTGCACACATGTGGCGTCATTGGACGGCCTCCAGGAACGGGTTCTTTTCTTCCATTCTGTGAGTTCCAGGGACCGAACTCGGGCTGTCAGGAGTGGGCACAAGTCCGTGTACTTGCCGAGAGCCATCTCACCAGCCCCATGTTGCTCAACTTAAATTTAAAAAAAGAAGAAGAGGAGAGTGATGATGTCACTCTGGTCTACTATGCACAAGGTGCTAGATCCCATTCCAGGACCATGGAACTGAACAGTTAAAGGGGGGAAGGTGTCACAGAATGAAGAGAGTGGGTAAGCAAGCTCAGGTCCTCATGTGTACAAAGACACCTCTAGCCCTGGCCAAAGTAACCCAAAGGGCAGGAAACAGGGATCCGAGCCCAGTTCCCGCCTCCAGGAAAACACATTCATGTGCCTCCTCCTCATCCCAGCTCCCAGAGCTGAGTCTGGAAAAGCACTTTGGGTTCCTGGAAAGAAAGGCCCTTCGGAAATATCGGGAACTCGGCTGGAAGGTGCCATTATTTATTATCTGGAGGATGTCTGTGGTGTTTGAAGAGAACCACTCCACCTTCAAAGCCAAGGCTACAGCCAAAAATAACAGAGGGGCTGCTGGCAGCCAGAGACACAAAGGGCCCTGTGCTTGGCAACTTTCCCTCCATCCCCAGACCACAAGCTGTACGGTCAGTCTCTCCATGGGATACGAGACAGGACCTCTCCACATGCAAGACAGGAGGTTTCTTGTCCAATATGGAAAGACAAGATACATCCAGACATCTGCCTGAGGGAGGCCACTCACCTCCAGGTTCCTTCCCCTGTGATATTTCACTTACAGAGGACTAGGGAGAAAAATGGAATCCAGCACCAACCCATCTTTCTCCCATCATATCCACTTCTGCAGATGGCTTTCAAAGAAATTCTTAGGAGGGCAACTTTCCCTGGAGGAGCCCATAGCCACATTTGATCATGCCCCGCCTCTTTCTGAGATTCTGCTTTGAGAAACCCACACCGCCCATGCTCTCAGGTGCATCTTACTTCTGAGCACCTTTCCTTCTCTTAATCCTCATGTTTCAACCTATACTAAAATATCTTCAGAAGCTGGGCATGGTAGCTCACATCTATAACGTGCCTATAATTCCAGCACTCAGGAGACTGAGGCAGGAGAATTGCTGCCCATTTGTGGCCAGAGTGAGCTATACAAGGAGTTCCAGGTCAGCCTGGGCTACAGAGAAAAACCTGTCTCAAACAACTAAAAGAAATAAATCTACAAGCCCTGGCCTGGCAACACAATCCTATGGCCTGCAACCCTACTCCAGACAGCCCCACAGGCCCCAACCACCAAGCAGGAGTCACAAGGTAACAGAAGAGGCACTCCCCCGGACTGACTGCCTTTCCACCCAGAAGAAGCTTGGGGCCTCTGGTTTAAGTCCTACGATGTTCAATGTTGGAGCTCAAAATGACACTGTCCTCTGGCAGGTGTTCTTAGCCAGGCCCAGAAAAGTCCAGTCCTGTCATGCTAAAAGCCAGCCTAAGCCCCCACACCTTTGTGCACAGTACTCTCATGGCTTTAAGTATGGACTCCTACACTCAAAATAACCTTAATGAGCCCTGCTGCCTGGAGCAAAGCCTTCCTGGTCCCCCAGGTGAATGCAAACAAAGGGCAGACCAGTTGAGAGCAGGAAGCTGCAGGGATGGGCTGCTGAACCCCAAAGCAGGGGAGGCCACTCCCTAAAAGCTGGAGTCAGGGCTAGGAACAGTTTGGGGGTGCACAAGGTGACCACTGGCACTCCCACTACCTTTCCAACTAAGAAAAGTCACTTCAGAAGTGTCCCTATCAGCCAGGCTCCGTCAGTCCAAGATTTTCATCAAAATTCACCCTAAATGTTGTGTCTAAGACCTAGGTAAAGTCACCTGACTTTCCTGAGTCTTGCTTTCTCTACCCTAAAATGGAGATTCGTCCTCACAAGTTCGCTCATCGCCATTAATGGCAAGAAATCACATCATGATTAATACAAAAGTATAAATGTGAAAAACCATGAATCATAAAATAAGCACTTGATTACACACCACCCTGAGTTATTATCCACTCACATTTAAGACTAAAGCCTCGGGCGTTGGTGGCACACGCCTTTAAAATCAGCACTCAGGAGGCAGAGGCAGGTGGATCTTTTGGAGTTTGAGGCCAGCCTGGTCTACAACGTGAGATCCAGGAAAGGCACAAAGCTACAGAGAAACCCTGTCTCGAAAAACCAAAAAAAAGAAAAGAAAAAAAAGAAAAGACTAAAGCCTCAGTTAAAACACAAGCGCCTTGACAGCAGAGGGTGTGTCTGCACATATGGTTAAAATCAGAATTCTAAAGTTCATCTGCCTAACTGTGTTCATAACCCACGATACTGACTAGTCAGTCAGCTCCTGGGCAGGTTACTTCTCCGGGTCTCAATTGCCCCATCTAGCAAAATATACTAACAGTGCCTTCCTCAAAGACTTGTGCAGACCAAGGTCATCTAAATCATTTAGCCTTTAATCATCATGAACCATTGGTCCCTTTACTTACTTGGAGAACCAAAATACTGTTAATAAATACTAGTTGGTTGAGTGATGAAAAACAGACCGTTCTCCTAGCCAATCTGCCTTCAAGAATCTTCTCTTTCCTCCCCCAGGAGATGGGCAGTGTTTACATTTCCCTCTCGGTATCTTGGCCTTCTGAAATGCTTCAAACCAAAATGAACAACTGGGTCTGCATGTCCAGCCCTTTCTCTGTGAGCCTGGGAGCAGGTCACTTTGTAAGTTCAGGTCATTCTAGGAAGAATGACCATCCCACATCTCTGCTCCCTGCTGCTGGGAATGCTAACAGAGGCCACTGATGGAACATGGCTGACTTACAGTCTGGCATGCAAGGATGCCTCCATGTCCTCCACCCTGGACCTTTTGGGACACAGGCTTGGAGATGCCTCTGTTCCCTCTTGGAGTGGAGAGCAAATCACAGCCCCATGAGAAGAGGCCCATGGTAGCCAAGGACCAAGCAGGCAGTTTCCAGGGGAACAGCATCCCTGGAAACACATCTACGCCCAGTTTCCATCCTCACTGCCTTTTATTCTCCTCCCACCTCTGTAGTGGGCTAAGTCACCTACCCACTATTGCTAGGCAACTTCCCAGGGAAGTGCGGCTGCCTCTCCAGCCCATGCCTGCCTCGGACCCTGAGGAAAGCTGCCCTTGCTGCTGACCCTGGGGATGACAAAAGGCAAGAAGTAAGAAGGGACTACAGTCCAGCAGGGTTTCATATTTGAACATCCCCAGGACTCTCTCACAAGTCAGGCAGGGACTTGGGAAGATAAGAAAAGCCACCTTTCTGCCCCAGCCCTGTTCTCCTGTGCTTATGTGTCATATATTCTCAAGACAGTTTCCAAGAGCAGGCCGATCACACTCTACAGTAACGTTTCTCGTCAGGCGGCGGCGGCGCACGCCTTTGATCCCAGCACTCGGGAGGCAGAGCCAGGCAGATCTCTGAGTTCAAGGCCAGCCTGGTCTACAGAGCGAGATCCACGACAGGCACCAAAAACAACACAGAGAAACCCTGTCTCGGGGGGAAAAAAAAAAAAAGAAAAAGAGAAAAGAAAAAAGAAAAAGAAATGCTTCTCTTCCTGATGACTCTTCAGCCCTTCTACCATGGTTCATGGCTCCAAATCCCACCTTAGGAGCAGATAGCGGGGGGTGGGGGGGGGGGGGTGGGGTTGCACAAGTAAGGATGCCATCCTAACTCCCGTGACAGCATTCACATTTGGGAGGGTAGGATGACAGGCATCTGTCAACTTCTTCCTTACATTAGTCTTTTCTTGGATTTTTCAAAATTGAGACCTACCTCCCATCACATCAGGGTCACCATTTTTGCAATGCACAATCCAGGAATTCTGAATCTATTCACAAGGCCATGCATCCATCACCACTGTCTAATTCCAGAACATGTCCACCCCTGGGGTTTTATTTGCATACATCCATCTTTGCTTCATGTTCCTACGCGCACAGACTATTTTATAAGTGGCGCGGCAAAGCAAACAGCAGAGGGGGGTGGGGTGGAACCACCAGCTTCGGATCCTAAAGTCACTGTCGCCCTGACCTTGAGATCTTGAAAAGGTCAGAGAGTTCTCCACCTGTGAAATGTCATAGCAGTAGGGCCCAACTCACAGGAACACATATGCACACAGGCCCTCAGGATAGCTACGGTAGGCCAGAAGTCCTCGACCCAAAAGTCCTGTGAAATACCCGCCACCCCCAGTCAATAGAAGCCATGAGAGAAGACCTGAGGAACTCTCTGTCCCCTCAAGGTTCCTTGCCTGGGTCAGGGCCAGGTTTGAGTGAGCACAAACCTGAACTGGAGAGTATGTAGGACTGCACTGACCCCAGTAGCACTGGTATATGGGGGCTACAAGGCTTCCTCTGCCTGTGGCCTCTGGGCCATGACCTCTCTGAGGAGCTGCAGACTAAAACTGTTAAACCACCTCTAGTGGAAAGGCTGTAGAACCTGCCAAGATTTCACTTTGGCACGGTCTCACTATAGCCTTTGCATGGCCTGGAACTCACCACACAGACCAGGCTGACAGATGTACCTGCCTCTGTCTCCTAAGTGCTGCGATTAAAGGCATGCGCCCCACACCTGGCCCTGCCAGTATTCTTGCGGAATAAATGAGGCCAGCTCACAGGGCTGCTCCTGCAGAGATGTGAGGCCACTGGCCATCTCAAGAGGAGAACAAGCAGAGACAGGAGAGCAGGTGATGTCTGGCTGCATGTCGGACTGAGGATCACTGAGGCTGTCTGGCTGGGATGACCCCAACAGTACCTGAAGAGGTATGGGCCTTAAGAGCCTGACCAGTGTGACCTGCTTGGACAGCCTGGCCTAACCATCACTCTCAGAAAGTGAAGGACTGGGGATTGGGTAGGGTAGCCAAGTTGGTAGAATGCTTGCCCACCATGCATGCAACTCTTCAGAGTTCAATTCCCAGCACCACAGTGTATGCTGTTATGTATCGATACGCCTAGCACTTAGAACGGGGAGGCAGGAGGTCATTCCCAGCTACACAGAAAATTCCAGGCCAGCCTGAGCTACATGAGACTCTGTCCCCTCCCTCTCCTGGGGCGGGGGGGGAGAAAAGGGGAAGAAAGGAAAGAGGGAAGTCGGGTGAGGTCAAGGCCAAATGAAGATCCACACTCAGAGAGAAAGAACACTGAGAGGGTGTCCCCAATACCCGACTCTTGGTGCCTTGCTCTGCCCTCCCAAGCCTCTCATCCATCTCGACCTTTCTGAATCCTGCAGCATGCTCAGTTTCCCAGCAGAAACCTTTCTGTATACCCTTTTTCAAACTACACATGCAGGACGCCGTCTCCACCCCAGGCTGTGTGCAAGCTCCGTCCCTACCACGGCCTCAAGGTCGGTCAGCCACTCACTCCATCAGCTAGGACTGACACAGCCCGGCATTATGACTTCGGGTCTTTCTGGTCTCCTCTCCACCTCACCTGTGGTTGTCCTGACCCACAAGGCAGCACACCCAGGGTTTTCACTTAACACTCCGGAACTGGTTCCGGTTGTCATCTTAACAGTCTGACTGCATCAAGAACTGGACTCTTCCCAGGAGCCACACATTAGTACATCTGTGACCAGGTCATAGCTCAGGCTGGGGCCATCCACTCCAGCTCTAGACCCACAGAGAGTACCACATCTCATGTAACAAGCCCTCAAGCCCAATTTCTGGTCTGTGGCCAGGTGCCCAGCGCCAGGCCTTTTTAGAGAGGGTGGGGAGGTAGCAGCCTTGAAGTGCCTCTCAAAGCCTGCCTCAAGGAAGAGATCCCTCCGGAAGATATTGACCATGTACCCTTCAGGAGCCCAGCAGCATCTTCTTTCTACAAACCCACCTCTAGTGTCTCATTGTTGGACACTCGGGGTTTTCGGGCCACAAGCCAGGACTTCTCACACCTGCCTGGTCTGGGGCCAGCTGGCACCTGGGGCCTGATGGCCCAACCCTTCCCTCCCCCACTTCTCCTTCAGGTTTTATCCATTGCTTAACCAATGGGGCACCTGTTCCCAGTCTACCCACGTGGAGCAGGGTTTGGAGAGGAAAGAGTTACATCAAGTGAGCTTGGGGAAGGTGCTGGAAGATGTGAGGGCAGGGTAAATTCCTGGGCTAAATGGCTCTTAAAGGACATTCATTCTGTGTGTGTCCTTCTTGTACTATAACACAATGACACAAGTTTTGAGTATTTTTTTTTCCTGTTTTTTTTCCCCCAGGGGCAGGAGAAAGAGGCTTTGAGACAGGGTCTCATTATGTAGACCAAGGTGGCCTAGAATTCACTAAGTAGTTCCAAGATGGCACAGCTAGTCAATGAAGGAACCAACACTTTCACACACACACACACACACACACACACACACACACACACACAGAGTGCACATTTATTGGCAGAAGCTGGAGCCAGGATGCAGGTCTAGGATTGGGTCTTTATTTAGAAACAGAGCATCCACGTCCTCAAGCAGCAGCCTCAACCAAGTCCTATCCCTGTGCTCAGCACCAGAAATGCAGCAAAGAACAGGATAGCCTGGGTCCTTGGCACCCACACAGACCTGTCACAGGTACTAGGCAGTCAAGAGGACAGAAAAGGATGGCCCTGAGGGTAGCCCTGATTTGGGATGTTTAGTCCCTCCTAGGTAAACCCATCCATTCAAGCCCTTTCACTCCCTTTGGAAATGCTGGGTAAGCTCCCATGAGATGGTCCAGCTACCCAGAAAACAGTGTGAATGAGGTGGCCTGTCTCTCTGAGGCCCAGCCTGCCCCTGGTGCAGCATTGGGATCCGGGGCTTCTTATCCACACCCATTTTCATTTATCCCCCCAATGCTGCTCTGTTTCAACAGCCACTCGCTCAACAAGTATTGATTAGATGTCTTATTGTGAAAAGCCCCAGGGCTGCCTGCCACCTGTGGGAATGCGCGATCACTCAGAACCTCCAAGACTTCAGAGAGGAGAATATAGTTAAACAGCAGGACCACCTCCTCACATCTCAAGTTAAAACTGCATCAGCTAGTTTTTCCAAATATGGAGCCCAAAGCTGAAAGGAGCTGGCCCAAGGTCACAGTGAGAGGACAGGTCCAGGACCTAACACCAAGTCAATATTCTCTCTAGCCCGTGTGACTTCTGTGCACATACATTTTAGGGTGTGGTGAGATCTCTGTGAGGGAACACAGAAAAGGCCTTTGATCATCACGAAAAGAACTGTCTCGGGAGAGAAAGATGGCTTCAGACCTCAGCCTGGAAGTCAGAAAGGCGATCAGAGCTGCATCTCCTCCAGTCCACAGGTTCTGTGCCACAGCGGCATTTGGAAGTATGCGGACCAGCCAAGAACTCTGCCCCAAAGCATTCTTTGGAGAAGGGTTATAAGCACAGCCATCCCACCCCCTTTGGCTCCTTGAGTCATACCTCCTGCCTGCTAGCTCAGGCTTCTACCTGCATCCACCTCCACCAAGGAAGCAGTTCCTACCACATCATTTCATAGGAACCGGTAAGAGCTGGAAGGAGGGAGTCTCGGTAGGGCAGAAAGAAACACATCGGGTTCTATCTTACTCAGAGTTTCATGACCAACATCTAGAACTCAACCAAGCTCACAGTCAGTGCTCACAAGCATTTGTGGAACTGTATCTAGAAAAAGCCAGGAGCTGGAGAGATGGTTCAGTCACTAAGGGACTTTCTGCCCAAGCATTAAGTACCTAATCCAATCTCTAGCACCCACATAAAAAGTTGGGTACAGTGGCACATGCTTGTAACCCCAGCAGTGGCAGGGGCAGAGAGACAGACAAATCCCTGGAGTTTGCTGGCCATCCAGACTGGCTGAGTCAAGAGCTCCAGGTTCAGTGAGAGACCTTGTTTTCAAAAATAAAATGGAGAGTTGGTCAGGTGTGGAGACAAATGCATGTGGTATCTCTGTGAGTTTGAGGCCAGCCTGTTCTACATTGCAGAGTTCCAGGTTAGCCAGGGCAAGACATAGAGAGACTCTATCTCAATAAATAAAATGGAGAGTGACTCAGGAAGACACCAGACACCAGCCTCTAGCCACCACACAGGCATACCCACACATAAACCACACAGAGAGAGCCGACAGAAGGAAATGACTTGCCCACAGTCTCACCAACAGCCATGCTGCACCAGGGCTAAGCTAAAAAAAAAAGCAGGCTCTCCTCTGCCTCCTGTGATGTAGCCTTTGACTCCAACTGCACATGCCCCCTCAGCTCTCCCCTGCCTCCTTCAGCCCTGTTCCCTTGTGGGCAATGGTCCCATATAACACCCTCTCCGTTCCCAGTCCATAGAAAGAATAGCAAAACCTACAAGATGCTGCTCTGCCTTAAGAAATGGTTCCTCTGTGTATCCTGAGAACTAGGCAGGGCCAAAATTCTGCAGGCAGGGAAACTGAATTTCACGAAAGGCTACACAGAGAATGGATGGCCTGGGCCACAACCTTGGACCAGGTTTTCCAAGTCAAAAGCAGAGGGCCTTCTGTGAGGCCCCCACTATCAACCCAAGCAGATACGGATTCCCAGATACCAAAACCCTCCTGCCTGGGATGTCAGACCTAGCTCCCTTCCCATCCTTCCTCCAGCTTCCTCCAGCTACCTCCCGGTCCACCACACACCAGCCCCCAGGCCCAGCTACTTCTCTCTTATCCTGGTTTACTCCTCCTTACATGTGTCTAGCTCACAGAGCTGCTGGGATCTACGAGATAGAACAGGTACTATGCTGGCACACATTAGCCAACATCAGCCTACCTGTGTGACATATGCCCAGAGATGACCAAATTCCCTAGATGGTCTCATCCTCCCAGGTCAGAGTTCGGGAATCTATCAATCTATCCAACCTCACTGAATACGTTCATTTAGTCATTCATTCTTTACTACTGAGTGAACACAGACCCAAGACTCAGTGTCTGGATGCCAGGAAGGAGTCCCACAGCCCTCACTGGGTCGGGCTCTCCAGCAGCTCCATCACTCTTGTCTCTCTGTGAACCCCTGAAAGGGACTTCTATTCTCCATGGAAGATCCCAAGATTTCCACCATTGCGATCCCAGCCCTCCTGATCATCTTGAGAAAGTTTTGGGGGTTTTGGTGTTTTTTTATTGGTTTTTTGCTTTCTGTTTCTTTTTTTGAAAGAGAACTGAGCAGAGGAGTGAGATCCCTTGTCTTCCGTGGGGAGTCTCCCATCAGTTCACCCCGTTTTCTCCTCCACCAGCCGTTCCAGGAAATAACACTACTCAGTGAGTAAAACAGGGAGAAAGACCCTCAGCCCTCAGCGCCAGAAGAGGGGGAGGGGGGCGGACAGGAAGAGGGCGGCGTCTTTAAGCTACCAATACATTACAAAGAAGTCAGTTCAAAGCCAAGGGACTCTCTTAAGTCGATGTTGCTGTAGGAGACAGGGGCAGGGCCCCAGGTCGCCTGCTTAAGGAAGCCCATTGTGGTGTGTTTTAAATTACCTCTGCTTGTCTGATGATGTGAGCAAAAGGGGCACCGTTTCAGGGCTTAGGATTCCTGAGTGAGCTAATACAGGATGCCTTTAGTTGAAGGAAAAAAAAAAAACTTCAGTCGGCTCTCTAAACTCCCCCCCCCCTTTAAGTTTAAAAAAGGGAATGAATGTTACCATTTTTGGACATGAGCATTCTCCCTTAAGCCCAGCCCTAACCACACTATCCAGAGGGACGCGCCATCCTGTCCCCCCCCCCATACCCAGATCACGAAAGGGGGGGGTATGAAATGGGGAGGAACTGGACGGGAATGGGAGGGGGTTCAGGGTACGTGGCTGTCTAGGGAAAGGGCTCGCTGCGCAGGCAGGAAGCCGCAGCAGGGTTAATACCCTCCCCCCCCCCCCCCCCACCCCACCCCCCGCCAAAAGTGGTTTCTGACCTCTTCCTACCACTAGCCATTACACTCGGGACCCGTCGCCAATTCCCCAGCCCAGACCGGGCAGCCGATCCTGAACCTCGCTTGATGGCGTCTAGGACACAGCTCGTGGCTAAGCAGGGATCCTCAGAGAAGGACCTCAAATATCTCCTGAGACTGTCCCTCACCCCGGAGCCCCTCAGCTCAAACTCGCGTTTCACCAGGAAAAGAGCGAGTCGGTGGGGCAGAACGCAGACGCGAGGCTTGCAGCCACCAGCTCACCGAGTTAAGCAATAAAACGGTTCACCGTCCTGACCCCGCCCCCACAGGGCCCTGGGGAGCCCGCGAACGCCCCCCCCCCCGATTTTTCTCGGCCCCAGCCACACTCCAGCACGTCCACTTCCAGGTAGATGTCGAGGCGGCCGCCAAACCCTCCCGCACCCGCTCTGCTGACTGTCTGCCGACCCGGCTAGGGGCGCAGAGTCCGGGGCAGCTCGCCCCTACGGTACAGAGCCCCAGGGGCGGCCCAGGAAGCGCGCTGCCACCGCACGCCATATGGAGGCGCCAGGACGGAGGGAAGGAAGGGGAAAATCGATCCCGAGAAAGCAGCCATGGAGCCGAAGTCTCAGCCCCAGCCTCTGGAGCACCGCCCCCACGCCCTGCCCACGCCGGCAAGGTTTCGGCAGCAGCGGGGTGGCCTAGACCACCCGCCCCGAGGCGACCAGCCCGCCGGCGGGGCCACCTCCCCGCGCGGCGGCTTGCCGTTCGCGGGCTACAGGGCAGGGGTGCTCCCCTCTTCCGCCCGGTGTCTGTAACCCAATACCCCACCTCACAGTGGCCGCGCTGTCCCCGCCTCCGCTCTTGCGCGCCGGGAACTGGTTTCCAGCCGGGAGCCTAGGAGTGCGGCGGGCAGAGGGGATCGGGACTCGGGGATGCGGCGGGTGGGGGTAGCTGCTAACCTTCCTCTGCTGCTTCTCCCAGGCTGGATCCAGGAGCAGGTCCCGATCCCAGTCCTCTTCGGGCTGCATGTAGTCGTTGGTCTGCTGGGAATCATAATGGTCCATGATGGTGCGCGCGTGCTAGGGGCTGGATTTTTTTTTTTTTTTCCTCCACCTTCTCTCCAGGCGACGGCAGCTGCTGCCCGGGCGTGGGGAGGGAGTCGGCAGGGCTGGGCTGGGCTGGGCTGGCGGGGCCGGGCTCGCTCCCCTGAGCCCGCTTCCGCCGCGGCTCTGCTAGCGGAGGCTGCTGAGGCTGCTGACGCCGGCGGCTGGAGCTCACGGACTGCCTTCCCGGGGCGCGCGCTCCGACCTAATCTCCACGCACACTGCGCTCAGTGAACACTCGCGCTGCCGGAGCCGAGGCGGGCGGGGGCGGGGAGAAGGGGCAGAGCCCTCCCGAGGTTCTCCATTGGCCAGGCCGAGTTGCCCAAACTTCCCCCCAGCGCCTCTCATTGGGAATTCCTGGCATCCGTCAGGCGGGTCCCTGTGCAAGTAGGTGGACCGGGCGGCCCCCTCCGGGCGCGCACGCCACCGCCCACTCCCTGGGTTCCCACTCCCCCGCAGCTCATGTGACACCACCTTAAGCTGAACCGGAGTAGAGCCGGGGGACGCCTCCCGGAGCTCAGGGACCAAACAGCACTGAGCTCTGGAGTCGCGGGAGTCGCCGAGGATTGGCCCGGTTCCCTGCCGGCGGGAAGGCCTGGAACTTGGGCGCACCGGTGTTTCTGAGGTCCCACGAGAGCTCCGAACCCCAGATCTGCTAGGGGAAACCCGAGACGTATTTCGTTTTCTCTTTCTCGGGGAACCTGGGTCCGGACAAGTCAGTACCCTGGAAAGGGGTGGCGAGGGCCTACAGTAAAAAGGAATTTCCTGATTCCAGCACCGCTCCCGTCCCGCCCCTTGGGACCTGGCTGATCCCTGCCCTGCCGGAGCCAGGTTTGTGACCAGCCAACAATTCTCAGGCCACTGAGCGTCCCCACCTCGCCAAGGGTCCTTTGGATATTTCTCTAGGGCCGGGGGCACTGGCCCGCTGCAGGTTTCATGGGTGGCAGCTGGGCTGCCTGGCTTTCTAGGCTCCCGGGCAGGTATGCCCGGGTGGACTGGCACACACTGAAGCTACCTTCTGGAGGCCAGTGTCCTCTTTCCCAACCGCTTCTCCAGCTTCCTTACATCTTCCTGAAAACTAGGAAGGGCCCTGAAATCATCTACCTATACCATGATCCTTCCAAATACATATACCTGACAGATGTGGACACAGACTCAAAGAGCTGAGCTGGGCGAGAGACTTAGCAGACATGGACTCTACAAGTCCAATCTTTATCTAACCTTGTGCCTGACAGAATCTTTCTGTCCTCAGAGGAGGAAGAAATTTCTGAGCGCAAGAAACAAACTAAACTGCTTAGTGCCGGGCGCTACTCTCTGGGCTCAGTAAAGGGAGGTGGAAATTTGTTGGTCCAGTAGCGTTGCATCCTGGGAAGAGGATGCTGACTTCCTAGTGGTCTCTTGAAGGATGCTGAGTATGAAAAGCAGTAGCAAGTAAGCCTGCAGTTTGGTTGTGCACTCTGATGTGGACAACAGTACTGATATGCATCAGTAGGGCTTAATTTATACAGCCATCCCTTAATATTCAGGGAAGCTGATTCCAGGACCACTGCAGATACCAAAATCTGCAAATG
This sequence comes from Onychomys torridus, assembly GCF_903995425.1. Classification (NCBI taxonomy): domain Eukaryota; kingdom Metazoa; phylum Chordata; class Mammalia; order Rodentia; family Cricetidae; genus Onychomys; species Onychomys torridus. Next base: position 48,861,698 of record NC_050456.1, read on the forward strand.
CTTAAATCTCACATGTATATCATGGCACCAGATTGGTGTGTAACCTACATACATCCACTGTACACTTTAAATCATTCCCAGATAGAAATGTCATGTGACTACTTACACTGTTGAAGAAATCCTGACAGGATAGAGAAGTCTACATGGTCAGCTATCCCCCAACCCTTGGGATACTTTTAATCTGTGGCCAGTTCAATCTGTTTCTAACTTGTGAAAATGGAGGCCAAGCTACCTTTGTAGGATGGCTGGTTAATCTAGAGGCTAATGTTGTCTAACAAGTCACATGGAGATGTTTGCTGACAGGGAGAGTTCTGAATTAGAGTACTCGAAAGCCCACAATGGTCAGAGTGGGAGGAAAAACAGCGTGCCTCTGGTTGGCAGAGGACACAGAGATGCTGGTGTAAGCAGATGTCAGCCATACACATGTTCATGCCAGTGTTACCACCAGCACTGGCTCTTCTCTAAGCCCCTGGCCAAGGAAACAACTGTTTCTGAGCTAAAGACAGCAGATTTATGATCTATTTCATAAGCATTTCTAGACTATTGCTCTAAAACCTAACATAGAGGGTGATGATGGTGCTATATCTGTCCATTCACTCCATAACTTTTTTTCTGAATACCTTCTGTGTGTCGGGAAACATGCTAGACATCATGTATATAATAAAGACGAAAAAATCCATAACCCTTCCCCACACAGCCCATCAGAGACAGACTTGGAAGCAAAGATGTGACTGAATGAGACAGAAGCAGGGGGAGGTCTGATGTGGTCCTGCAGAACCTCGGGAGCACTGCACCCCATGGGGAAGAAGGCTCCCAGTAGAAAGTGAGCAAGCTTTAAGGAATGAGTTGGTTGAATGTGGGAGATTATTCCAAGGAGAGGGACCAGGGAAGCCAACACAAAGGGTCAGGAGACGCCATGGCATGCAGCTGGATGTCTACTATCTCCAGGAGCTCTAAGGGGAGTCAGGGCTGGAGAGGAGCCCCCAGTGTGCCCTGTGTAGAAGTCAGAGGGAAACAGCTGGATGCATGCTGCAAGACCAGTTGCAGAAATCCAGGCTGTAATAGGAAAGATGTGGATAGATGCAATACTTGGAACTGCAGAACTGGAAGGCACGGGAGTTTGGATATAAAGAGGAGAGAGAAGTTTCTCAGGATAATGGAACAGACCATCACCTGTGACAAATATTTAAATTCCATCTAACAGAAAATAAACCAAAGCCCAGAGAGAGAAAATAGAAACTTGTCCAAGTCACACCTAGATGCATGCCTTTAATCTAGTGACTTTCAACCCTAGCTGTTGGTTGTTTTTTGATTTTTGGGTTTGTTGTTGCTGTTTTGTTTTGTTTTTCAAGACAGGGTTTCTCTATGTAGCCCTGTCTGTCCTGGAACTCACTTTGTAAACCAGGCTGGCCTCGAACTCATAGAGATCCACCTCCCTCTACCTCCCTCTGCCTCCCGAGTGCACTAACACAACCTGGCTGTAACAACCCATTCCTAAGCTGGTGTCCCTTGGGCCCCCATGTTTCTGTCCCAAGAAGAACCTGTCACCCCTCAATCTTTCTCTCCCTTACGTTTTCAGTCCTCTCCTCCAAATTGGATCCATCCTTCAGACTACAGGTAACTCAAGTTTCTATTTTAAAGAAATCTTCCTTTGACTGTGGCCTCCCCCCTCGAACGCCACTCTTTCTTCTGTGTTCATGATCTTAATTTACTCACCACTTAGTGGCTCTTAAACTCACAGCTATGGCCACTCTCCTGAAAGCCCAGACAAATGAATTTCAGCTGTGAGATCCAGAGACCATGGTTTTAGGCCTTGTGCCCAGGCTTTTCTGGTATCTGATGTGACCCATTTCCCTCACCTTGAAAACCTATCCACCCCTGTACTTCCATGGTATGGGGAAGCTCCAAGCTCTCAGCTTCCCCTCTGTCTGGCTGTTTGTAACATTCACCTTTTAAATCAGAGCATAACTCTTTAGAAAGTACATTAATCAAGTGTATCGATCCATGTGTCTATATCCCTGTCAGCCAAGTGAAGATATAAGGCGTTCCCAGAACCCAGTCCATCTCAGATCCCCAAGCCATTCTTATCATTGTCTCACTATATATATATAGCCCTGGCTGGCCTAGCACTCACTATGTAGACCAGGCTGGCCCTGAACTCAAAGGGATCAGCATGCTTCTGTCTCCAAGAGATGAAAATAAAGGCATTCACCACCATGCCTGGCTTAGCTGTGTTAGCGTCTTGTTTTGAGATACTGTCTCCTTATAGCCCAGGTTGGTCTCTAATTTCCTATGTAGCTGAGGATGACCCTGAACTTCTTTTTACCATGCCTGATATATGCATTACTGGGAACTGAACCCAGGGCCTTACGAATGCTGTGCTACATTCTATCAAACGAGGTGCATCCCAGCCCTGTGTCTTGTGTGTGTGTGTGTGTGTGTGTGTGTGTGTGTGTGTGTGTGTGTGTGTGTGTATGGGGTGTATTTTTCCATTATAGGAGTGTATCCTGAGTAACTGCTCTGTTATCCTGTCCACAGGTATCTTCACTGCATGCTGGTTGGAACTACCATGACAAAAGCCCCTGTGAATGTATACCTCCAAGTGTAACTGCCCGGTCACAGAATTGGCATATGCATCTCTTTAGTAAGTATTGTCCAACAGTTTTTTCAAATTGGCTCTCACAACTTACTCTCTAGCAACAGGAGAAGAGGATTGCAGTTGCTGCATATCCTCTGACCACCTGGTATTGTTTAAAAAAAAAAAAAAAAAAGCCATTATGGTGGGTAAACAGTAGGTTCTTTTGGGGTAAGTCTTTTTGTGTGCTATTGATCATCTGAATGAATAATAACTCCTATTCCCGCCACCACAGATTCTAGTAGTAATTTGTTCTCTATTTAGCACTTGCTTGCCTATTTCACTAATTCTCCAAGTTTCATTCATTCATTCATTCATTCATCCACTCACCAGGTATTCATCTATGCCTGGCACTGTGCTGGAGGTAGAGAGTGAAGAAAGAGGGGCTGGGTGTAGCAGGCTTTCTTTTGGGACACCAGCCAGCTCCCAAATCATGACACGGGGACTTATTAGTTATAAATACTCGGCCTTAGCTTAGGCTTGTCCCATTAGCTCTTTAACTTAATTTAATGTTTCTTTCCATCTACGTTTTGCCTCGGGGCCTTTTACCTTTCTTTCATTCTGTGTGTCCTACTTTCCTGCTTCCTCTGTGGCTGGCTGGTGTCTCCTTCTCTTCCCCCTCATGCTCCCTTCTCCCTTGAGTCTAGATTCCTCCTCCTACTTATTCTCTCTATCTAGCTATTGGCCGTTCAGCTTTTCATTAGACCAATCAGGTGCCTTAGACATGCAAAGCAACACCTCTTTACATGGTTAAGCAGTTTAAACTAACACACCTTTACACAGTTAAAGTACTATTCCACAAAAGCTGGTGAGATGTTTCATTCAATAAAGTGCTTGTAAGTGGGGGGACTTTGGTCCTCAGCACCTGCAAAACACATGGGCACAGTAGCACATGCCTGTAATCCCAGCACTGGGAAGACAGAGACAGGAGGATTCCAGGACTCGTGGACCAGCTAACTGAATTGGCAGGCTTCAGGTTCAGGAAGTGACCTTATCTCAAAAAGTAAGGTGTAGAGTGAGGAAAATGCCTGACATCAACTTTTGGCCTATAAACACACACACACACACACACACACACACACACACACACACACACACACACCACACCTACAGCTGGACACAGTGGACACAGCGGCATATACCCATAGTCTAACTATAGTGGAGATGGAGACCAGAGGATCTGTGACGCAGAGCTAAACAAACAGGACAGAACAGAACCCTGGGCTGGCAGTGTAGCTCAGTGGTGGAGGCATGCTTCGCATGTTCGGAGCCCTGGGTTCAAGCCCCATCACTCCTTGGCGTTCTGTGCGCAGAGGAAATGGAGCGAGGCGAGATGGTAAATGCAGGGCAGAGGGGAAGAGTAACCTGAGGGACCACGCTGACTCCTCCCAGAAACTCAGCTGTTCCGGTCTCTTTGCATCCTTTGGATTACTCTGGCTGTAAAAACAACAGAACGGGGGTGGGGGGTGGGAAGAGTCTTCACCATTATACTCGCTGGTGGGTGGGGACTGAAACTGGAGAAATTTGCTCAGGTGGTGGACAGGAAGAGAACACTGAGGTTGCTTCTCCTCAAGGTGAGCCTTTTCACCTTGGAACTGCTCAAGAAAGATGCCTCCACCTCCCCCTTGGCTGCAGCCTCCTCCATCACCCATGCCCAGGACGGCTGCCTCAGTGAGTCACTGGGAGCCACAGGGGCCCCGTTGTCCAGGGAGCCTTGCTCTAGGTAGAAAAGCAAACATCCCTGGGAATGCAGGGGCCATGGAAAGGCCTGAGAATTCTGGGAATGTACGGCACACACCCAGTCCATGCCAGTCACACAGCAGCTAGTTACAGACAGGCACAGTCTGAGAGAAATGGAAGCAGATTTGTATTTGTCAAAGCAACCTCAGGTCAGTGTTTTCTGGCAGGGCTGAAGATTGAGCCTAGGCCTTCATGAATGTTAGGCAAGCACTCTTCCCTGGCCCTTGGACTGACATGTGAAGACACAAAGACAGAATGCCAGCCCAGGGCCTGGTAGACATCAGGCCGCTACAACCGTCATTTACTCCCCTTGCCCTACTAGGAGCTGTTGGCCCTGCAGAGCCCTGCACAGAAACACAGACAAGTAGGTTCTATAAGATACTGGAAACTGCCAGGTGGTGGTGACCCACACCTTTAATCCCAGCAGAGGCAGGTGGATCTCTGAGTTCAAGGCCAGCCTGGTCTATGCAGCAAGTTCCAGGACAGCCAGGGCTACAGAGAGAAAGATTCTGGGAACTCCCTCCTCAAAAAAAAAAAAAAAGGAAGAAGATGATACTGGAAACTTTTTTCACTGTGAGATCCCTAGTCCAGCAGTCTAGGGATTTCCTCCTTTGTATTCTGGCTCTCTCCCTTTACAGGGTGAAAATACTGGATTTCTTATGGACTCTTCCTAAGGGCACAGAGGCACAGTAGTCATTTGAACACGTATTCTTAATCTGAACCTCCAAACTTTGTTTGGTTATTTTTATTTACTTATTTTGTTTTGTTATTCTTTAAGAGCCCAGGCTAGCCTTGAACTCTACATAGCTAAGGATGACCTGAACTCTGGTCCTCTTTTCTTCACCTCCCAAGTGCTAGAAAAAATTTCTAAAAATTTTTATTTATTGACATTACATGAATTGATGTTTTGTCTGCATGTAATTCTGTGCACCACATGTGCACCTGGTGTCCGAGGAGGCAGAAAAAGGCATCGGATCCCTCCTGGGACCGGAGTTACAGATGGCTATGAGCTGCCATGTGGGTGCTGGTAATTGAATCCAGGTCCTCCAGAGGAGCAGTCAGTGCTCTTAGACTCTGAGCCATCTCTCCAGCCCCCCAGGTGCTGGGATTCCAGGCATGCATCACCATGCCCAGTGAAATTCAAAATGTGAAATGTTCCCTGAATCAAAACTTTTAGAGTGCCAACATACCACCACAGTGGAAAATTCCACACCTCCCCTCACGTGCTAGATTGCAGCCAGCATGCAGATGTACTAAAAATATTATGTAAAATTACCTTTAGGCTGCATACTTGCAGCAGAAATTAATTTTACATGAAGACTTTCTATTCCATTCCTGAGATACCACATTATGTATATGCAAATACTCCCAAATCAGGGGTGGGGGCCCTGAAATGTGAAACATGTCTAGGCCTAAACACTTTGAATAAAGGAAATTCTACTTTAAGCCATAGAAGGCTAGAAGGAGATAGGAAAAACTCACCAGGCCTCCTAGTTAGCCTCAGCTGTCAACTTGACACAACCCAGAGTTATCTGAAGAGTCTCAATGTGGGGACCACATCAATCAGGTTGGTTTGTGGGCATCTCTGTGGGGCATTTTCTTAATTGCTAATTGATGTAAGAGGGCCCAGCCCTCTGTGGGGAGTATCATCCATAGCCAGGGGGTATGGGCGGTGGTGGCGCACATCTTTAATCCCAGCACTCAGGAGGCAGAGGCAGGTGGATCTCTGTGAGTTTGAGGCCAGCCTGGTCTCCAAAGCAGAGTTCCAGGAAAGGCGCAAAGCTACACAGAGAAACCCTGTCTCAAAAGAAAGAAAGAAAGAAAGAAAGAAAGAAAGAAAGAAAGAAAGAAAGAAAGAAAGCTAAACAGAAGCTAGGGAGAGCAAGCTAGTAAGCAGTATTCTTCGATGGTCTCTGCTTCAGTTCCTGCCTCCAGGTTCCTGCCCTGACTTCCTTTCCTGATAAACTGTTACCTGGAGGTATAAGATTAAATAAACTCTTTCTTCCCAAACTTGTTTTTTAATCATGGTGTTTATCACAGCAACAAACAGCAAATGACAACACTGTGGATTCTTGGTTCTTATAGTCAGAAAGGCGGAAACTTTGTCCTCAGACCCAATAACAAACTCTCGCAGCACACCTCTTAAAGCTGACACATCCTTCTCTGCTTTATCTGAGCCCCTTCATTCACGTTTTCCATCTGCCGTGTTCCTATAAGGTATTTGCTGTAGGAAATATGGCTTTGGTAAGGTTCCACATCTCTGCCTAGGTTTCCCTATCAAACCTGAAACAGGCCCTGGGAAGCCAGTCCCTTTGTCGTGGTCCACACAAGCCGTTGCTAAGTCCTTGAGCCTTCTGGGAAGGTGATGCTGGAGACACTGAGTGGGCTGTGTCCCTTGAGTGCCTCAGTCAACAGCTCTGGGGCCTCATCTTCTACTTAACTGGGACTGCTTCCTGAGAGCCATTCCTCTCTCCCACCACCGACTGCAGGGTGTGGGGGACAGTGGGCACATTGCCCTTACAGGATCTCTAATAAAAGACTGGCCTGGCGCAGGCAAAAGCGTTTCTTTGCTTTCCACGCTGCCCCGCTCCCTGGTCTTGGGACAGTACAACTGACTTTCTGGTACCCTGTTTTCCTCGGTGAGCATGCTTCCATCTCTCTCCCAACTTCCTGGGCTTAAAAGCTATCTCTAGCTCCAGCAGCAACTCTGAGGTCAGCTCTGAGAACAAAGATAGCCATGCTTGACAGCTGCCCTGCCTAGGCCTGCTAAGAAAAGCTGGCAAGACCTCCAGATATCTCTAGTTCCCAGCAAATACCAGCAGGCAAACGCCCAAAGTACAGCTGGGAATTCCTGGTGAGTAATCCCCCCCAACCTGGGTGCTGTCGGGCAGATTCCTGGGGCTGGGGGAGCCAGAGGCAGGAGTGTTTGCTCTCAGCCCCAGAGGCGAACCAGGTCACTTCCTGGAGTTGAGGAGATGGCTTGCGGGGGAGGGGTCGGTTCTCCCTCGGTGGGAGGCAGGAAAGGTCAGGACTAGAGCCCTGGGATCAGCTGCGTAAACCCAGGCTTCACTCCCAGCGCCAGCACTAGCCAGGTGATCTTTAAGCTGTTGACCCTTTTCTTGAAATCTTCTCAGACTCCTCCCTCGCGTGTCAAGGACAAAGAAAGGTTAGACTCTTTCCAAAGTGTTTGGCCACCTTGAGCAGTAAGTTTCTTTATAAAGATACAAGTGTTCACAAACCCATTAGTTTTGTTTGAATGTTTGAATCAGTTACTTTTGTTAGCATACAAAGTGGCGAGTTAACACTGCAACATCGCATAAAAAAACACTTTGTTATTTTTCTCACTCCCTCTTGCCTGTCCTCTTCTGTTTTTTCTTTTTCTTTCCCCTTTTCTTTTTCTCTCTCCTTTTCCCTTCCTCTCCCTTCTCTTTTCATCCTTCCCTTTCCCTTTCCCCTTCTTTTCCTTTTTTTTTTTTTTTTTTGAAACAAAGTCTCATTCTGTAGCCCAAGCTAGACTATGGATCAGACTAGCCGCAAACACACAGTAATCCTCCTGCTTCCGTTTCCTCACTTCCTGCTTCCGTTTCCTCACTTCAGGGGGTTACAAGCTGCCATGCCCAGTTTTTAAAATATGTTTCTGGTATGCACAAACATAAAACAGGGAACAAACTCTTTAGGTTTTTCCCTTTATCGTTAACAATAAAATCACAACAGATTCTGTTTAAAAGAAGCTGTAAGGGGTTGGGGATTTATCTCAGTGGTAGAGCGCTTGCTTGCCTAGCAAGTGCAAGGCCCTGGACTCGATCCTCAGCTCCAAAAGAAAAGAGAAGAGAAGAGAAGAGAAGAGAAGAGAAGAGAAGCTATAAAGCCAGTGTGGTTCAAATGAGCCACGTTTATTTAAATGTGGCAGTTGCTATTTGCTGGAACTAAAGTACTACGCTCTGCTTGATTCAGGTCTAGCTAGGCTGGAGCAGGTGCATCCTTAGCGCCTGGGATGTCTGTGTTACCAACAGCCAGGAGATGATGACTCAAGGCTCCTGCTACTTTCTCAGTCTGAATTGCTGCCATCAGGGTGTCTTCTAACCTTCTCTTGGTGGGAACACACTATAATGCATGAAGTTCCCCTCTGCTGTTTTCTCATTAACACTCAACAATTAGCGTTTAAAACAAGTTGAGCAGATCCTTAATTTTCAGGGCCTTGTCTGTAACCACAGGAGTCTGGCCTTCATCTCAGCTACCTCACTCACTCCTTCTTTTAGCCATTGCTTATAAAGTACCCACTATGTGTTGGGCACTGTCCTAGGTAGAAAGACAAAGTGGGGACCAGAGTGGACAGAAATCTCTGTCCTGTGGAGCTTGCATTTCAGTGGGAGAGGCTGATAAAATAAGAACTTGTCTCAAGGAAGAAGAAAAAAAAAAAAAAAAAAGCCAGAAGGGAATCTAGAAAAAAAGGATAGGAGAGAAGACACTAACTTCTTAAGGTAAGGTTCCAATCAGAGAGATGGCTCAATGTTTACGAGCACTTGCTACGCAGGCATGAAGGACTGAGTTCAAATCCCCAAGTAAAAAAGCCTGTGGCTTGGGGACTGGAGAGATGGCTCAGCACTTAGGAGCATTGACTGCTCCTTCAGAAGACCCAGGTTCAATTCCAACACCCCCATGGCAGCTCACAACTACCAACTCCAAGATCTGACACCCTCATACAGACATACATGCAGCCAAAAGACCAATGCAGATGAATAAATGCCATCTCCTGCTTCAGTTCCCTCAGTTGTGGGAGCTGCCATGCCTAATTTTTAAAACATTCTTCCCATATGCACAAACATAAAACTAGGTATAAACGCTTTAGGTTTTCCCCTTTAGCACCCATGGCAGCGTATGTGCCTGTAAGCCCAGTGATGAGGGGCAAGAGAAGGTCATCGGAGCTTGCTGTTTGCCAGGCCCAGCTCCTGGTTCAGGGAGAGACCCTGTCTCGAAGGAATAAGGCAAGGAGCAACCGAGCAGGATATCCACATCCTCCTGTGGCACCGGTGCATGCATATGTGCATATGCCACACACAAACATATCCGTGCTACACACCACATACACAGACACATTCGCGTACAGAACAGCAAACTTAAGAGTAATGAAGGGAAGTCTTGTTGAAGGGTGGCATTTAAGACCTAAATGAGAGAAAGAAAGAAGAGCACTCTACAAACAGCCAGGAAGCCAAGTGGCTTGAGAGGGACAGCGCTGAGACCCACAGAAGCACACAGTAAAAAAACACAGGGACAATAAGTATCTGTTGTTCCGCTGCTTGGCAACCACTTCCTGCTCCCGGCAACTGTGCCTCTGGGAAAGCACCGCCCCTGCGCTACAGGTAGAGGTGACCCCACCCCTTCCAGGCCTGACCAATCAGGCATAATAGTTGATTTAGGAATGATCATGACACCCAATCAGAATGAAGGACGAGCGAGAAGCTGCCTTCCCCTGGGATCCCAACAGTAGGGTCGATCTAGAGCAGTCAGGTGTCTCAAGTGAGCTGAGGGCGGGGAGAGGGAAGACCTACGAAAAGAAACATAAAAAAATAAAGTTCCAGGCATCAGAACTCCAGGAACTGGAGTTAAGGATGGTTGTGAGCCACCATGGTGGGTGCTGAGAACTGAACCAGTGTCCTTAGCAGCAGGTGCTCTGTTAGCATTCTGGCCCGTCCCTTGGGGACCCGCCCAACGTCCTGACGTCATCTTAGAGTCCCCTTTAAGAGAAAACCCCACCCCCTTTTCTCTCCGGTCCTCTTTTCCTCTCCTTCCATGAAGGCTATACGCACCTTCGCTTTTCTCTTTCTCCCCCTCTCCCCCCTTTTTTTGGTTTTTCGAGACAGGGTTTCTCTGTGTAGCTTTGCGCCTTTCCTGGAACTCACTCTGTAGCCCAGGCTGGCCTCGAACTCACAGAGATCCGCCTGTCTCTGCTTCCCGAGTGCTGGGATTAAAGGCATGCGCCAGCACCACCAGGCTCTCCCCTCCTTCTTTAGTAATACAACTTTCCACGGGAATGCCTTGTCTACATAGTGTAACTTTCCACAGCACCATGCCGCCCCTGCGTGTGCATGACGTGGCTGTCTTTTCACGTTGGCTCAAATTGGCCAAGGCCACCGCGGGCCATTTTACATATATCGCTCTAAACCTTAGCCATCTCTGTTTTTAAAAATTTTGTTGGGACATGATGTCACACAACCCAGGCTGGCCTCAAGCGCACTGTATCTGAGGACGATCTTGACTCTCTGATCCTCCAGTCTCCACCTCCAAGGGCTGGGATTCTAGATGTGTGCAACCACACCTGGTTTATCCTGCTATCGCGGGCCCTGGAATTCAAGTTTTACCTACTACTCACAGGTATCTCGTTTGCACGCAGCAAAGCAGCCGCTCCCTGCGCACGCCAACAGCTCCTGATCCTTGCTGCCTGATAATGTATTGCAAAAGAAGGCCATCGCTGCTGAGGGCCAGAGCTGGGGAGCCCTAAGCTGTGGCTCAGGGTCTCTTTGGTGACTTCAGACCGAAGCCTGAAGGGTGCGCTGTCACAATGGTCCCCTAGTGTGGCTTGCTCCTTGCCACCCTGGCTGTCTGTAAGTTAAATGTCAGTGGTACTGAGGATCCAAAAGAGAGCAAGTTCATCAGTTTTTTACCTCATTTCTGAAGTATCACATGGTCGCCTCCACTCATGAATCCACGGCCCAGCCTTTCTGTGCTCCTCACATTGCCCTATTTTTACAAACAAGAAAGTTCCAGATTCTCTGGAGAAGGCCGAGATGCCTGTGGTCATGAAGATGCTGAGGTGCAGAATGTTGGCTCTTCCTTCCTCTGCCCCTGGGCCATTGTTCAGTGCTGTGTGTTGAGAAGCTGTGACCTTCTTAAGGGCCTGGCCCCCTTCATGGATGCCCATCTTTCACAGAGCACTCACTGCATGTGGGAAGTACAATGATTAATGTCCATTTTCTTCTTTGTTTCCTTTTTTCTTTTGGTTTTTCGAGACAGGGTTTCTCCATGTAGTTTTGGTGCCTGTCTTGGATCTTGCTCTGTAGCCCAGGCTGGCCTCGAACTCACCGAGATCAGCCTGGCTCTGCCTCCTGAGTGCTGGAATTAAAGGTGTGCACCACCACCGCCCGGCTTGTTCCCTTAAAAAAATAAAATTATATATATACATATTTTTTTTTAAACTTTCTTTTATGTGCATTGTTGTGAAGGTATCAGATCTCCTGGAACTGGACTTACAGACAGTTGTGAGCTGCCGTGTGGGTGCTGGGAATTGAACCCAGGTCTTCTGGAAGAGCAGCCAGTGCTCCTAACCCCTGAGTCATCTCTCCAGCCCCTAATGTCCATTTTCTGAAGAAGAAGCAAGACCACAGAAAGATGTGACCAAAGTCTACCTCCAAACCTCACATCCTTGTCCCTGCCTGACAGTACAGCATGATGGAGCAAGCGTTCTGAGAGCACATGCTAGAACACACAACTTGTACATCTCCAGCTTCTGAGTGAACTTTCTACATCTAAGGACGGAGCAGTGCTAGGTGGGATTATGAGATGACTCCAGATGGAGAAAGGCATTCCTGGCCTGCCTGGCTCAACCACACAGGAATCAGAACCCTGCCCCTCCGCACTAGGCACACTGCTTGCCCTGGTAGCGAGGACCTCTGCCTATCACTAAGAGCCACTTCCTGTGACTGGCCCTCATATAATAACTGGGGTATCACCCTAAGCCCTACCTCCCATAAAAGGAAACATGAATATGAGGTAGGGTGGCACGCTTTATTATACTAGCACTCAAGAGTCTGAGGCAGAAGGATTATAAGTTTCAAGGCCAGCCTGGTCTACTTTTGAGTTGCAGGACAGAATGAGCAATGTAGAAAGACCCTGTCAGGAAGGGAGGGAAGAGAAAGGGAGGGAGGAAGGGAGGGAGGGAGGGAGGGAGGGAGGGAGGGAAGGAAGCTGATCAGCATCTCAAGTCCTTCCTTGCATGTATTCAAGCTAAATTTGAGTTGCCACCCTTGCTGGGACCCAGAGGACATTAACTCTACCTTAACCCATCTAGGCTTTCTTGCTGAAACGTGTTTGGATCAAAGACAAACTTCATCAGCTCATGTCCGCCTCCAGCCTTCACTATGCACATTAGGCAACAGCAGCCGCAGTTGGCCTTTGTGGGCACCACTGTCACAGCTGTTATTACAGACACAAGTACTAGGCGGGATAACAACTCTCGAATAAATGGTCCTTTAACCAGAGGCCCTGAGAACTCTGGGAACATTACCTCATGCCCACCTGACACACTCCCACATACCTTTTTTTTCCAAGTCCCTCTTACGTGTTGGAAAGGCCTCCACCATCCCAGGAACTCCATCTTGGCACAGCTTCCAACGAACCCTGTTTATGGGCTTTTGAAGGGCTGCTTTGAGGAAAGACCTTGAGGAGGTGGTTGTCCAGGTCTCAGAGGCCCTCCTAGCCCCACCACGCCCACCCTCCAATACCTTCGGCTTTCCTATGCTTGAACGGAGAAAGAATTGCTGACAGTGTGTGTTGAAGTGTTTTCAAATGCCCAGAATGGAAACCAGTGGATACGTGTCATTTTGTAACTGGCATATGGCATGCTGAAATTGTTGGTACCCTCATACTTGGTGTGCCAGATTTATAGGTTACCTGCAAATACAAGCTGTTCTTACAACATATATTATCTAGACCTGGTTGCTGAGTACTGCTGCCCATTCCTTTCAGGCTTTCTTTTCTCCTTCTTCCTTCTTTCCTTTCTGCCATATGAAAATCAAGATGCTGGCCCAGCAGAACCTAGTTCCTGCCGAGACACAAATAACTCATTCCTCCTCCGAAGAGTTTCTGGGAACCATAGCTAATCAAAATGTGTGGGCCCTCAAAGCACTGATCCTCTCTTGTTTTGGAAATAAACCTGCGGGCAGGCATGGATTATGCAGAATGCAAAAGGAAGTACAAAGAGATGTGTTGAGAGAACAGAGCCCTCTGTCCAAAGTGATTGACAGCAAAATGAAATAATGCAGGGTCCAAGATATTTGCAACTGCGTAAGGAAGAAGAGACAGCGGGACCTGGGACAGCCAGTGTCTGTTCAGTCACTGTGAACATCTGTTGGCCAGTTCCCTGGAAAAAGCATTATCGTAAACTGGGTTGACTGGGCATGAAGGCTGGTGAGCGAGTGTCTGGCTGCACAGGTGAGCTGAACAGACTCAGACATAGGGGAGGAAGGAGAGAGAGAATCAGGAGAGAGAGCCCAGGCCTGCTGTTGGAGGGCAGGGTAGGGGATGCCTGAGTGGATGCCCATGGTTCATGTCAGGAGAACAAGTTCTGAGCCAAAGCCAAGTGGGGAAAAGTCTTGAACACAGAAAAAAAAATCCAGTGTTCTCTGATTCCTCAGGGACAGAGGCTGACCTTAATTAAGCCTAAGGAGTAGCCCCCCACCCAGGTTCAGGCTCTCTAGGAGGATCCCGTGGTTGAGGAAGGGTCATCCGATGGGGGCCCCAGTGTGAAACTGCAGAACTTAGTTAAGCTTGCTTGGAGTCCTTGCTCCAGCAGTAACACTGACCATGACACATGATGGACCATCTTCCTGGGTAGCTCCATGGTACAGTCACTGGTAGCTCTGACTCGGAAACATGTTTTCATCTATAAATAGGGAATATTGCAAGAGGTGTGTGTGTGTGTGTGTGTGTGTGTGTGTGTGTGTGTGTGTGTGTGTTAGGAAGAAACCTCTCTACCATGCAGAAAGTGAAAAAGTGAAGTATTCTGGTCTATTCCTTCAGCAACTGGACAAGGTCCATTCACAATTGGGAGCACAGTCAGTTTTACTCACTCTAATAGTTCAAATGTAGTCTAGTCCAATAGAATGCCCTGACTGACAAGCAGGAATAATGTTTGGCCAAATTGCTGGCTATCTCTATACCCCTGTATAGCTGAAAGGTAAAATTAACCATGACACAAGGTTAACACAAGGATGACTTCAAGCATAAACCAAATGCAATCCCGAGCACGGGGTAAACTGCACAGATGGAAGCCGGGTAGGGAAATCACAGTGGAGTTTGCTGTTGACCTGAGATTCCCACCTGCTCTGACAAAGGGAATGTTTTTGAGCTGAGGAAGGGGCAGCCATGGAGGAAAAAGGAAAGGGAGGGACCGTTGATTGAAAAGCCTGAGATCACAGCCAGGACAGAGCATCCATCCATGTAGCTTTGTGCTTGAGAGACTGCCGGAGAGGCCAAAATGGACTCTCACACACTCGGTCTCTCTGTTTCTCTGTCTCCGTCTGTCTAGCTCTCGTTTGTTTGTTTGTTTGTTTGTTTGTTTGTTTGGTGAGACAGGGATTTCTCTGTGTAACAGCCCTGGCTGTCCTGGAACTTGCTCTGTAGACCAGACTGGCCTTGAACTCACAGAGATCTGCCTACCCCTGCCTCCTAAGTGCTGGGATCTAAGGCGTGCACCACCACCAGCAGCCAGCTTTCTCTCTCTCGTTTTAGAATAAATTAGATGAGGATTCAGAATCTTTTCAGGGGCTGGGGATGCAGCTCAATGGTGGAGCATTTGCCTAGCACATGAGGGATTGTTCCCCAGACCACTGGGGTAGGTTTCACTGATTTCACTGGCCTAGGACTCACTGATTAGTCCTGGCCAGGCAATGCCCAGGTATCCGCCTGTCTTTCACTTCCCTGTATGAGGATTACAGGTTTATGCCACTACACCCAGCTCTTAAAAAACAACCAAACAAAACATGGGTTCTGGAAATCTAACCCAATTCTTCATGCTCACACAGTAAGTGCTTTACCAACTGAGCTGTCTCCCTGGTTCTTCTCTTCTCTATACAGTGATTCCAAACTCTGGCTAAATTTACCTTTTGGACTTGAGGAAAAAACATCATACCTGGGCCTTAAGCACGTCCCACGGATAGACTGTGTGGGCTGGAACCCAAGGGCTACTGTGCATCTCTGTATTTCCCAACTTGCTGCTTCTAGTCTGCCTGGCCAGTCAGCAGACAACAAGGCTTGCTAGGAGAGAGTGGGATGGGCCAAGGGAACCATAGGAACCAGTGACAAGGAGGCAGATCGAGGTTCAGGCTGGGAAGACATTCCTCACCACCCCAGAAAACAGTTTTTCTGCAGCTTCCTTCATGGCCGCCTAAGAACCACTCAAGAAGACCAAACTTGTACAAGTGCCTCACTGTGCCAAGATGGATGACTTACTCAGTTTGGTAAATGCCCTCACCTCTCACCTGTTTCCAAAATTCAAGCCCTTTCTAAGAATGCTTGTAGGGCCACCGCTGGCCAGCAAGTCCGTGGCCTCCCTGATCACCATGCCTCACTGTGGTGACACCGTGAAAGGCTGTTAATGCCCTATAAGTCCTGCTTGTTCCTTATGGCAGACAGACCCTCACATCTGCAGCAAGTGTCTGAAAGACTGTATTCATTATTCATTCCCAGCTCTGAGAGTCAGTCTATCTTCAGGGAGGGATGAGGTCAGACCACCTGAGTCCACTCCTGGCTTCCTCATTCCACAGGGATATGATTCTCCAGACCTGTTTCCTCTGTTGTTATGTCAGGGTTTTGTGGGCTCACGCTCGTAAAGCTCTGAGCACAGACCCTCATCTCTGCCACACACGCTGTAAACACTGATGTCCTGTTCTCACTGTGTTCCTTGAAGTCAACCTGGTGGTGGCTGCATCAGTACTATACTGATTGTTTTTGGATATTCAGATATCATTATGAAAGCAGCCCCCAAGTCTGTGGCCACAGCTGGCCCAGAGGCTTGCTGACATCTGTTCCCATCCAGGTGCTTGATTCCAGTCCACCCTCAGCCCCCACCCACCCAGCTCAGCTGGGCATGAGATCAGAAGCCCAGGAGATGCTTGCTTTGGAGCAAAGGAGGGACAGAGATGTGTTTCTGGAGGTGTTTGTCATCTCAAAGCACGGAGTCATCTGTTTCTCATAAGGAGTGTGGAGTGGAACTCACTTTCTGGAACTACCTGGAATAGCTCATTACCTGTCGCATGGAAGCTCTTGAGGGTCAGGACCAAACCCCAGCACAGCCACGCTACACTGCGCACGTGAACTTGAATGCACTGGAGTTTTCAAGGCTAAGACCTTAGGCCTCTGCAGAGGCCGGCCTCCTCTCCTTCACAGCTATGTGCATGTGTTGGTGGGGCAGATCCTCAGGGGAGCAGCTCTCCAGATTGGCTCTGGAAAAGACCACAGGTGAAGGCACCAATAACTACCTAAAGGTTATTCTGTGTGTTTTGTCTCCCATTGCAACAGCTCTTGAAATGTTGTCCCTGCACTCCCCAAGCCCCCCCCCCCCCAACCCCGTCTCAAACTCCTAGACTCCTGATTGCCATCATTAGGTACCAGTGGCTCAGCTGCTTCACCACGTCACTTCCTGTCTGAGTTTCAAGAAGTTGCTTTTCTCAGTAGGCTACCAGGATCAGCAATAGAAAGAAGATCCCAATCAGAGCTCATCTCAGACAAACCCAGTAGGCCAGTAGAAACCAGGAAAAGGGGTTCTGTAGGCTGCCTTACTTTCTCCTCTCTGTCTCTGTCTCTCTGTCTCTGTCTCTCTCTCTCCCCTCTCCCTCTCCTCTTCCCCAACTTGCCCTCTACCCTTCCTTTCTCTCTCTCCCTGTTGAGGATTTGGTCATGGCTTTCTGCCAACATTGCTACCTTTACTTACAAAACACAAAGGCCCTCACAGCTAACTTTTCTTTTTATTGCTGTCCGGGCAAGGGCGAGGTGAGATGCCAGCACCTTGAATGCTGACATTCCTAAATGTTTCTTTTACACTCTTGGCCAGATCATGGTGGGGTAAGAAGACTCTCACCCGCTAGTCCCCAGTAGTCCGTCCAGTTGATGGGGGACGGGGAGTGGCTGGGGAAGGCGGTGTTGTCACAGCTTGTTACAAATGGAAAAATGGACGTCAGTGGCTGTCAGAGGAGCATCTCTCAACAGTCCCAAATTACTGCCTCAGGATTTATATGAAAAACAAAATGGGAAGTGTGGAAAGACAGAACTCTAATCCCTGCCTCATGCACAACAGGGATTGTGTGTCGGCTTTGGTGAGGAACTATTGACCTCCAGCTGTATTGTTGTGTTTTTATTCTTTTGGCTCTTTGCTCTTTGGGGGCCCGCCACCCAGCTCCCACATAAATACACATATGGGACCTATTCTTACTTATGAATGCCCAGCCTTAGCTTGGATTATTTCTAGTCCGCTTTTCTTAAATTATCCTATCTATCTTTTTCCTCTGGGATTTTACCTTACTTTATTCTATATACCTTTCTTCCTTACTCCATTGCTGATTATGTAGCTCGTTGGCTGGCCCCTGTGTCCTCCTCTCCTTCTCCTTTTCTTGCTTCTTGATCTTTTTTCTCTCTTTTTCTCCTCCTATTTATTCTCTCTGCCTGCCAGCCCCACCTATCCTTTCTCCTGCCTTGCGACTGGCTGTCCAGGTCTTTATTAGACCAATCAGGTGTTTTAGGCAGGCAAAGTAACACAACTTCACGGAATTAAACAAATGCAACATAAAAGAATGCAACACATTGCCGGGCAGTGGTGGCACATGCCTTTAATGCCAGCACTCGGGAGGCAGAGCCAGGTGGATCTCTGTGAGTTCGAGGCCAGCCTGGTCTACCAAGCAAGATCCAGGAAAGGCCCAAAGCTACACAGAGAAACCCTGTCTCGAAAAGGCAACACATGAGCTGGAGAGATGGTTCAGCCATTAAAGGCTATGCTTACAACCAAAAATGTAAGAATGCAACACATAGCCAGGCAGTGGTGGCACACACCTTTAATCTCAGCACTCAGGAGGCAGAGGCAGGTGTGTCTCTGTGAGTTCAAGGCCAGCCTGGTCTACAGAGCAAGTTGCAGGACAGGATCCAAAGCTACACAAAGAAACCCTGTCTTGAAAAAACCAAAAACCAAAAACCAAAAAAAAAAAAAAAAAAAGCAATATATCTTTGCATCATTAAACAAATATTCCACAGCATAAACAAATGTAACACATTTAAAAATAATATTCTACAACATCCAGCTATGTCCCAGAGGCCTATTGGAAGGTCTGATCAGGTAAGCTTACCTCCATTTGCCACGAAAGGGAAGAATAAGATTCTCCATTGAGCTCAGAGCATATCATTATACTCCATTACTAAACCTTTACCACAAGCCAGGTAAAATAGGTGATAGTCTTTCAAAGAGGGGGAAACTGAGACTCAGGTTGTATTGGGCAGTATAGATTAGGCTATGCAGCAGTAACAAAGAGTCCCATAACTAATGTTTACCCCATCATGCAGATGCCTCTTAGTGAGACATCCTCTATCATTACCAGAGTGGGAAGAGAGTCATGTTGGAATATTCCACTCTGCTTAGATGTGGACTTCCTCTCATGTCATTGCTTTTTTAAAAAATATTTTATTTATTATTGTGAGGAGACCTGTGCACATACGTGGAGGTCAGAGGCCAACTTTTGGAGCTCTCTCTTTTCACCCATGTGAGTCCTGGAGATGGAACTCAGGTCATTAGGCTCTGCAAGAGGTGCCTTTACCCTCTGAGTCATCTCTCTACCCCCGTCTCTTGTAATTTCATTGGCCAGGACTAATCCTGCCCCCATACCCCCTGGCAAGAGAGCTCAGATGCTGGTCAGAGGAAGAGAACTGGAGGCTGATGAGCCAGGATCTGTCTAAAGTCAATGCTCAGGTTCTGTCCAGTGCCAACTAGAGGGAATCCCTTCCTGTCAGCCACAGGAGGCAAATGGCATATATGCACATCTCATGTACATATGCATCCTTTGTAGTCATATCCCATGTGTGTTCATCCTCTGTGTGTGAGTGTGCGTGCGTGCGTGCGTGCGTGCATGCGTGTGTGTGTGTGTGTGTGTGTGTGTGTGTGTGTATGTGTGTGTCCTGAGACAATCATTCATAACTCCATTTTACAAATAGCTCAAGAATACGAAGCCAGGAGGTGGTGATAAGAACTGGCTCACCAGAGCTGGTAACTCCCCAGCCTGAGCATCTCCTGGGGCTTACATGTGGTTTGAGTGTCCCCCAGGGTCCCAGGTAGCTTAGTTCCCCAGCAAAAATGGCTGCAGGAAACCAAGGATGGTAGTGCACACTTCTAATCTCAGCACTTGAGAGTTAGAGACAGGAGGGTCAAGAGTTCAAAGTCATTCTCAGCTACACAATAAGCTTGAGACCAGCCTGGGCTATGTGAGCCTCTATCTCAAAAACAAAACAAAATAAAACAAACAAACAAAAAAGTTAATGAGAGCAAGTGGCAAAACCCCCCATATTTGTGGCTCCTTGTGTATGTGAACTCATACATTTTATAAAAAGTAGATACATGTCCCAATGTCAGGCCCTCATCCTATCCACCTGGTTTCCCATGCCTCTTTGGAAGCTGATCAAGTAGTGAGAGCAAGGAGAAGGGGGGGGCTGATAGCCTGTCGCCTGTGTCTATGGTCATCTCAGAACAAAACTTGGCTACACACCACCACAGGAACTCACTCCCAGGCCCTGATAATGGGTTAGTCCCACAGCTTGTGGCAATACCTAGATGTCCTTGATGCCAATTGTATCTGCCACTAAGACAAGAAACCAGAGAACATTCTGGTGACAGATGGTGGGACAGTCAAACTGGCATTGACCTATCCAGAATCCACAGCTACATGATGATCTATACCTGTGGCTGTTATACTCTGGCCCATGCTCAGGAAGGCCTTCTGAAGTCTCCATACGTGGACATTCAGGTCAGTGGCTGTATCTTTGTGATGATGCTCTGCCAAGAGCCTTCTGTACAGACTCCGAAGCTTGAGTTGCGTAAAGTCTTGGGTCTGATCAGGCTTCCCTTGACTCTGCTTTCTCCCAGTGCAGTGATTCTCAAACAGTCATGACACCTCTGGCAAACCTCTATCTCCAAAAAGGTTTACATTACGATTCATAACAGTAGCAACATTGTATGAAGTTATGAAGTAGCAGCAAACATAATTTTATGATTGGGGGCGGTCACCACAACATGAGGGTTGCAGCATCAGGAAGGTTGAGAACCACTACCTAGCACCTCGCCCAGAGCAGTCCATAGTGCTGGAGACGAGGCATCTAGAGCACTACTGGAAATGCTGACTTCTTTTGTTTGGGACTGTGTGTGCAAGTGAACACATTTGTGTGGATACACATGGTCCATGTGCTTGTCTGTGTTTGGGCCAACGTGTGTGTGTGTGTGAATGCTTGTGTGCATGGTGCCTGTGCATGTGTGGGAGTGCTTGTGAAGGCCAGAGGATGACACCAGAAGTTGTTCCTCAGGTGCTGTCACCCATTTTGTTATTGTTTTATTTTGTGTGCAGGGTCTCTCACTGGCCTGGAGCTTGCTGAGGAGGCTAAACCTGTCTCTGCTTCCCTTGCACTAGGACAAGCCTGAGCCACACCCCCTGGCTACTGCATGGGAGTGTGGGGGGGGTCAAACTCAGTCCTTGATCTTGCCCAGCTTCCCAACTGAGCTATTTTCCCAGTTCAAGGCCAGCCTAGGCTACCAAGTGAGTTCCAGGAAAAAAAGGTGCAAAGCTACACAAAGAAATGCTGTCTCAAAAAACCAAAAAAAAAAAAAAAAAAAAAAAAAAGCCTTTGCCGGGCGGTGGTGGCACACACCTTTAATCCCAGCACTCGGGAGGCAGAGGCAGGCGGATCTCTGTGAGTTCAAGGCCAGCCAGGCTTACAGGGAGAGATCCAGGAAAGTCGCAAAGCTACACAGAGAAAACCCTGTCTTGAAAAACAAACAAAAACAAACAAAAATCTGAAACAAGGTTCTATTCTGTAGCCCAGGCTATCCTGGAACTCACTATGTGGCCCAGAGTGGCCTTGAACCCATGATCATTCTCTTGACTCAGCTTTCTGAGGTTCGAGCCTTCCAGTCTCTCTACTTTTCCGAAAAATGACACATTTATTCCCACACCAATCTTCCTGTGGCAGTTTCCCATCTGAAACCGTATTGCCCCAGATGGTCATGACAGGACATTATGTTAGTTTCTCATCACTATAATGAAGCACCTGAGGCAGCCTACTTGTATAGAAAAGAGGCTTATTTAACTCAGGGTCTGGAGGTTCAAAGGTCAACAACAGTGACACCCCCCCCCCATTGGTGAAGTCAGCCTGTGATATCACCTCATGGCAGAGCACATGGTATGAGCAAGTGGTCACATCTGGAACCATGACACAGAGAGTAGGAGGGGCCAGGCTTGTTCCTTTTATAGCCATCTTCTCCAGAGAACTACACCAAAGGGTTGTAGGAAAGTGACCCAGGGACTTCCCACAAGGCCCCTCCTCTCAGAGGACCCGCTACCGCCCAGTCCTGCCACTCTGGGGACTAAGCCTCCTGGGACCTTTGGGGACACTCAAACCACATGTAAGGCCCAGGAGATGTTCAGGCAGGTCTTGGCTCCAGTCTCGGCCTCCAAGCGCCTACTCCTGGATCCTTGTCTACCCTTGTGCTTTCTCACCCTCACCTTTCCCTAACATCTGTCCCCCTCTGGAATAGCTTTGTCTGACTGTTGGTTCCTCAGCTGTCTTTCCCCTCAGCATCCCATCTTAAGTCCCTGCAAAGCAAGCCTTCCCACCAGGCCGGTGGTGGCGCACGCCTTTAATCCAGCACTAGAGAGGCAGAGGCAGGCAGATCTCCTAGTTCAAGGCCAGCCTGGGCTACAGAGTGAGTTCCAGGACAGCCAGGGCTACACAGAGAAACTCCGTCTCGGAAAAACAAAACAAAACAAACAAACAAACAAGAAAGAGAGAAAGAGAATTTGCTTCCAGCTTTGCTCAGTCCCTGGTACAGAGTCACAGGTGTAGTGGCATATGCTCTCTGGAGGCTCTCTGGAGGCTGAGAGGGGAGGGCCATGAGTTCCAAGCCACCCTGAGCTACAAAGTGAGACTTGTCTAAAACTGAAAAGCATCTATCCTAGTTGGGAGGACTAATGTGTGCTTATGAAACTGACATAGCACTGGAGTGCAAGCTGTTATTGGCCTCATTTCGGACCCCCAGACAGCTGCAGCAACAAGTACATTTCTCATTTCTCCTGGCCAGCCGGAGCCCAGCCTTTCTTCCTGCAGAAAGGCTGCCATTCAGACGTGGACTTCAGAGCCTACCTTCTGCCCTTTCTCTAAACCCTTCTGTCTTGGCTTCTAGCACAAAGCAAAGGTGAAGAAAGCCTGGCCAGGCCAGAGGCTCTGTCCAAACAACGCTCAAGCCACACGTAATTAAGTGCAGTCATTAGAAGCCTCACGAGTCAGACAATGGAAACACTAAGAGTTTCCAGTGAAACATGAACTTGGCGCAGCAGGCTGGACCTCAGGAGCCTCTGTGCACACCCAGAGATGAGAAAGCCTTCCTGTGCGGCCTGGGGGCGGGCGTGGGGAGGGCGTGGGAGTGGATGAGGAGCAGCTGGGAGAAGGGGAGCCTGGGTCCTCCTCTAGAGACTTTCCCTTTTCTCCCCGGAACTAAATCAAACATTACCACAGGGGAAACTCTTAGAGGTAAAGGTAGGTAGCAGAGGGCTTTGGCCCTGTCTCATTCTAGTGTTTTTGTCTGGGTTTAGTGTTTGGCATAAATATGCTTTCAGCAATGAAGATGTGACCTGCCTGCACTACCCCATACTCTCCTCTCACTTCTCATGCTGCTCCATACTATTCAGCACTGGGATTTTTATGGTTGTATAGTACTCCACTATGTGTTAGCTATTCCATCTAACTAACCCTTGGTCACTAGACATTTGCGTTGTATCCAATGTTCTTTCCGATTGTTTCCCATTTTTATGAGCAGCTTGGAATTTGTCCGGGAACAAATTCCCAAAAGCAATATTTCTATATTAAGAGATTTCTATGCGGCTAGTTTGGGCAATGCTTTTTGAATTTAATTTAATCTATCTGTCTGTCTGTTTGTCTACCTATCTATTGGTTTTTCAAGACAGGGTTTCTCTGTGTAGCCTTGGCTATCTTGGAACTCACTCTGTAGACCACGTTAGCTTAAATATCGAAATCAGAGATCTGTCTGCTTCTGCCTCCTGAGTGCTGGGATTAAAGATGTACAGCACCATGGCAGCTGCAGTGTATTTTTGTTGTTGTTGTTGTTTTTTGAGTTAGGGTTTCTCTGTGTGGCCCTGACTGTCCTGGAACTAGCTCTGTAGACCAGGCTGGCCTTGAACTCCAAGAGATCTGCCTGCCTCTGCCTCCCAAGTGCTGGAATTAAAGGCGTGCCCTACCACTGTCTAGCTTACAATGCATTTTTAATTTGAAGAGTGTTACTGTGGTCCACTACTTTATTTTTTATCACTATTTTTTTGTTTTGTTGTTTCTGTTTGTTTGTTTTAAGACAGGGTTTCTCTGTGTAACATCCCTGGCTGTCCTGGAACTTTGTAGACTAGGCTGGCCTCGAACTCAGAGAGCTGCCTGCCTCTGCCTCCCGAGTCAACGGACTCTTTTAGCCTCCTTCTCCATCTTTGGTTCCATACTACGGAAGCTAGGAAAAATCAAAATCCACTTCTTCAGACTATGTTGACCGGCATGTGCTCAGTGAGAGTCAGGAGATCTCTCCTGAGGGGCTTCTGAAAGTATTTTCCTTCTTGATGAAAGGAGAAAAGCCACATAGTGTGCTTGTCTCTTATCACAGTTGACCTGGGCCCTCTTCCTAACCTCTGACCCTCAGCATGATAAGCTCTGACAGCCATCTAGTAACCACGAAGTAATAAGCCTAAGGAGGAAAAAAAAAACAAAAGCAAAAACCTCATAATGGTAAGTCTTTTTTTTTTTTTTTTTTTTAATGTCTTAAGGCTACTGAATCTGCCTGGAGATGCATTAGAATCCAACTACCAAGCAGATATCAGTGGTTCCCATAGTCAGTGATTAAATAAGCTTATAGAACTCCCTGTTACCCAAGTCATAGCACAACCTAGTAAAATTGGGGTGGCTGAAAAGTGTGCAGACACCAAGGCATCAGTGCTGTGCTTTTTGGGGGGCGGAGGGAGACTTGAGACAAAGTCTCTCTCAGTACATAGTATTCCTGGCTAGCCTGGAGCCTGCTGTGTAGACTAGGTTGGACTTGTAACGATCCTCCCAGGTGCTAGGACTATAGGTATTCTCCACTGTGCATGGCTTGTTGTAGTTGTTGTTTGTTTTGTTTTTTGTTGAGACAGAGTCTCATTCGGAAACCCACCCTGGCCTGGAACTCACTATGTAGACCAGGTTGTCCTCAAACTCATAGCACACTGGGAGTAAGGGTGTCAGCCACTACGCCTAGCTACTGCTGTGCTTTTTTAGAGTTCTGCAGGGGATTCCAAAATGCATCATCCGAGAGTCCGAGGCAGGTGCTCTCAAAGGTTCATGTGCAGACAGGCCACCACACACTTCGTTAAGCTCCACGCCTGACTCTGAAGTTACAAAGCCCGGCTGGGAAGCTGGCGAGTCAATGGCTGCCAGTCCAGGGACTGTGGGAGGCATGGCTGCTCTTTTGCTCACAGATAAGTACTAGGAAAATCAGGAATGTTAAACAGACAGAGCTCTCTCTGTCTCTCTCTCTGTCTGTCTGTCTCTCTCTCTCTCTCTCTCTCTCTCTTTTTTTTTTTTTTTTTTGTTTTTTGAGACAGGGTTTCTCTGTGTAGCTTTGAGCCTTTCCTGGAACTCACTTGGTAGCCAGGCTGGCCTTGAACTCACAGAGATCCACCTGGCTCTGCTTCCCAAGTGCTGGGATTAAAGGCGTGCGCCACCACCACCTGGCTACTGTCTCTTAAAGGAAAGATGTACAACCTGTTCTCCACCCACAAGCCTGGGAGAGGACATGGTTAATAGCCTGGTGACCTTTGCACTAATTGTGCAGCCGAGGCCACATTGGATCCTCCCCCCAGACACTTATCATGAGCTTGTCTATCTCTAGACCCCATCTTTATGGAAGATGTTATATGTACTTTACAAAGAGTTTGGATGTAGCCACATCTTAGGCTTTATTGTGCACACAGGACTGAGTTATTTATCACTAGGAAAGTTTTCACCAAATTGTGTTATGCTTAAATATGTCTGTACTAGCCGGGCAGTGGTGGTGCACGCCTTTAATCCCAGAACTTGGGAGGCAGAGCCAGGTGGATCTCTGTGAGTTCGAGGCCAGCCTGGTCTACAGAGCAAGATCTAGAAAAGGTGCAAAGCTACACAGAGAAACCCTGTCTCGAAAAACAAAACTAACAAGCAAACAAAATCTCTGAGACTTAAATATGCCTATACTAAACTACTCAGGGTCAGACTCTCAAAGTCTGAACCAACATAAGCTACGTAGTCGTGTTGAGTGAACTACCTTCTTGCCTCCCTCACATTGTTATTCTGCTGGTTATGGTGGTCACAAAAACCCCTGCAAGGGACCACCATCTCTCTGGCTGGAGTGGGGCCTCTTCTTTCTGTCCCAGGTACTCTGAGAAAACAGGAAGAGCTGCTCCCTGTCCAGGCTCCCTCAGCCTGTATGTCACCAGTCCTGAGCAGTGGCCAGCGGGTTGGGCAGCTGGTACATCAACTGAGCTTAGTGACGGCCTGAGTGTACTGCTCACCGAGGGCCACCGCTGCTCCTCTCGTGGGAGCAGCTCCTGAGGCAGCCATTAGCTCCCCTTAGGGTGGGGCTCACGGTGGGTCCGGAGCTAGCCACACAGCACACAAGTCCACTACCCTGACAGAGGTAGTAACACACAGTCACCTCTGTGGGTGGGCTGTGGGAATGTGCAGACCCCTTAATGGCTTCATTAAGTATGTGCTTAGAGAGCCTGTTCCATAAAAAAAATAAAATAAAACAAAACGAAACCAGTTCCAATAAAGATTACTTCTGATCCATCCAGTTCTTGCCATAGGATCCATGAATGACCACTAGGCAGGGCAGTAGGACTTTCCTTTCTTGGAATGCCTCTGACTCTCAAGTTTTCCTACCTTCTCCTTAATAAATCTATGTTTGCCTCTCCTCGTTGCATAACATTTGTTTACACTATGTGAAGCAGTGTTGCCATGATTGGTTTAACAAAGAGCTAAATGGCCAATGATTAGGCCGGAAAGAATAGGCAAGATGTCCAGGGAGAGAGAGAACTCTGGAAGAAGAGAGGCAGAGTGACGCCAGCTAGACTCTGGAGAAGCTGGACTTAACAGTACAGAGAGCAGAGGTAACCGAGTCACGTGGCAGAAGGTAGATTAATAGAAACAGGTTAATTTGAGTTGTAAGAGCTAGTTGGGGGGCTGGAGAGATGGCTCAGAGGTTAAGAGCACTGACTGTTCTTCCAGAAGTCCTGAGTTCAATTCCCAGCACCCACATGGTGGCTCACAACCATCTGTGATGAGATCTGGCGCCCTCTTCTGGCCTGCAGTAATACATGATGTATACATAATAAATAAAAATGATTGGATAAAAGGGTAGATCGTTAAAAAAAAAAAAAAAAGCTAGTTGGGAAAAAGCCTAAGCTAAGGCCAAACTTTCATAATTAATAATAAGTCTCCGCATCATTATTTATTTGTAAGCCGGTGGCCCAAAGAAAAATCTGACTATGATTCCTTATTATCCTTCAGAGACACCAAGCTCTGAAGCCATTGGCTCAGGGTGGCTTTGGTGAGTGTTGGTGTCTGGCATCCTAGCTCATCAAGATCCAAGAAAGGCTCCATCAGTCTCAAAAAATCTGCAGCAAGGCTTTCTCTCCCAGCCTTCCCGTGGCCTTCACCTCACCTCAGTTTCACATTTAGCTGTTTGTCAAGGGTAGCCTGTTTAGGTAGCAACTTTTTTTCTTTAGTTTCTGTTTCCCATTATTCTAAAAACCCAGCTTCTAAATACAGTGCTAGTCAGACTGGGTTTGGTGGCACACTCCTGTGACCCCAGTACTCAGACGCAGGAAGATCAGTAGTTTAAGGTCAGCCTCTGGTACGTAAGGAATTTGAGACCTTCTGGAATAAGTGTGATGCTGTCTCAAAACAAGCAAAGAGATTTCCCAGGAAACACAGGCAGGGAGAATGCCTGGTTCTGGCCAGCCTGGTCTACATAGTGAATCCCAGCCAACCCGAGTCACTGAGTAAGATACTGTCTCAAAAAACAAGGCTCAGCAAAGAAGGGTGCTTGCTGCCAAGACTAGTGACCCGTGTTCTATCCCTGGGACCCACGTGGTAGGAAGAGAGAACTGACTGCAAACTGCTGTCCTCTGACTTCCACATGCAGCCTCAGGCTGTGATGATAGGCTCGTGTGTGTGTGTGTGTGTGTGTGTGTGTGTGTGTGTGTGTGTGCGCACTGTAACTAGTTAGGTGATTGGGTTTTTGTTGTTGTTTTGTTGTTTTAAGACAGGGTCTCATGATGTAGTTCTGGATGTCCCTGAATTCACTATGTAGACCAGGCTGGCCTGGAACTCACAGAGATCCACCTGCTTCTGTCTCCTGAGTGCTGGATTAAAGGCATGCACTACTTACTATGCTCATTTTAGTTAAGTGGTTTTTTTTTTGTTTGTTTTTTTGTTTTTTTTTTAATAGGAAGAAAGGAAGGGAGGGAGGGAGGAAGGAGAGGAAAGAAAAGAGGTGCTGATGGTACTTCAGGCCGTTGAAAAATCCCGGCAGATGCCTGCCATCCCTACACCTGTTCCCACTTCCTCCTGTCCTGGCTCCACCTGTGGGAGCCTACTCCCACATTTTGAAGGGTTCTTAGGTGGAAGAGAGAGGAATTAGAAATGATAGAAAGAGAGACCTAGCTGACAAGAAGAAACACAGAAACACAGGATAGTTTTGGGAGGGCCTGGGTCAATACCCAACAGCCCCCTCCTTTATTGAAAGGGGCTTTTTATAAAATGCCAAGGGGAGCTGCAAAAGCACCCCCCACCCCTGCAAGATCAAAGCACACTGTACAGCCAAGTGTAAACACTTCCAAACACCTGGTAAATACACGTGGCCAAATCATCCTATTATGCAGCCCTGCTGGGTAAAGCCCAGATTCTCTGACCCTGAGTAAGTTCTCACTAGGGAACCTCTGTGGGTCTCCACATCCACCCACACCTGGCCAGCAGAGCATCCTCCAGCTGTGCTGCAGCTCTGAAGCCTCTGCCAGAATGTACCCGATTAGCCTCTCCTTCCCCTACGCATCTGCCTGGCTAGTCTATTTTGCTCACTTCCTCTAGTCCCTTTTTCAGCATAATCCCTCAACTAACTTGCAGCTCCTTGTGGGTCCCTAACATCCCATTCTCTTCTCACCTTGACCTCGAGACTGCCCTGACCCCCGACGACTCTGGGTTTAAACATTGGGGCTGCTCAGTGGCTGCTAGTCTTCCTAAATGAGGTTGTAAGGGTGGGGCCCTTGTCCAATAGATTAGAGGAAAACACAGGAGAGCAAGTGTGTGCTCCACCGGTCCTAGTCCCTTCTTCCCCTGTCTCTCTACTCCCCTCTCCCTGTCACAGAAGAGGTACTGGATACCCAGCTGTGAAGGCAGCTGTCTGAGGAGAAGAGAATTTAGACTAAAAGGTGGCCTGTAGGCATCTTGATCTTAGACTTTTCTGTCTTCAAATTATGAGAAAGAAATGTGTGTCAAGGCTCTAGCCTGTGGCATCTTGTTATTGTAGCCTCAACAGACTGCCACATCCACCCAAGAGGCTCAGCAGCCCTAGGGTCAGCAGATGACCCTGGCAGGGGACGCGGGACTGAGGGAATGAATCTGTGACACCTTACTCTCTAGCCGGCCCCTGAAAGCCTACCCAAAGGAATGTACCAGGCAGCTGTGTCCTCCAGGAAGCCTCTGATGACACTCTCCCTATCCCTTCAGAGTCTCTCTCTCTCTCTCTCTCTCTCTCTCTCTCTCTCTCTCTCTCTCTCTCTCACACACACACACACACACACACACACACACACACACACACACACTCAGCAAAATCCCTTCCTTCTCCTGCGCAGGACCAGGCGCATACATGCTTTCATCCACCCACAGAAGGGTGTCAGTCAGCTGAGCCTGTTCATGTCTCTCTCTAGATTCCTGTCAATAGAGATTCCTAAAGTTTACTGGGGAAACAAGAAAAAAGGCAATCTCTGGGGAAGGGGGTTATTGGCTAAATCCTAGTACCCATTCCCAGAGCCCCGTGCATCCAGCCACGTCCTGAACCTGAGTCTGTCTGTATTTTAAACAAAGACTGCAAGGTCAGCTGATGACAGACCCTTCTTTCTTTGGGCTGGGTAAGTATCCTGAGCATCAGAACTTTGCAGCCCTCTCTTGTTCGCCATCCTTTCCCCAACTCTGCTGGGCAGTCCCAGTTGAGAACCAGCACTTACTGCGTACTCCAGCAAGTACTGACCTGAGGGTTGTTAGATCGATCCGGGCATCATCCTGGGAGGGGTGAGTCATTCCTGCGGGCTGCCAACTGCGAACAGTTGGGTCTGGCCAGCAGCTCCAGAGCGCTGCTGGTTGCTGAGGAAATACAAAGAGACATTACTGTCTCAGAGTTTCCACCCCCATGGAAGCCAGTGCTGGGAAGTACTTCACAGCCAGCCTAGGCGCCGGGATGAAGGATAAGGGGGTGTCTGTGGCGCCGGGTGTCCACTCTGTGCCAGGAAAGCTCCAGCCCAGGCTGTGTCTGGACTAGTCCAGTCTGCCCAGCAGACTTGCAAAGTTAGGGTGTCGCAGGTGAGAAAATGAGGTCCACAAATATGAGGTGACTGACCATGAAGAAAGGTGGGTGTGACCTGGACCAGGCATCTCTCTAAGTACCGCACGGTACACAAGCAGGCCCTGGCATTGAGCCCTGTACTTGCCTCTTGTGCACTGTGGGACCTGGGAGCCTGCCGAGCAGGAGGGTTGAGAGGGAGTCACCCCCAGAAATGTCTCATCCCCCCCTGCTCTGGCCTGATTGCCCCCACAGAACATGAATGAGATCCAGTTTGAGCAAGACCCCCATTCCACCCACCAGGACTATCCACTTCTTCAGGGCAGAGAGCATTCAACAAGGTCTGTGAATGGAGGGCAAGTCCTGAGGTGATCCAAGAGCTACAAAGTTGGGGTGGCCTGGGAGGACAGAGAAGCCAGCGCTCCCAAGCAAGGTTACCCAGCGCAGCTGAGTGGCTCTGACTAGACCCTTAAAATGACTGCACCTCAGTGTCTTCCTCTACAAATGTAGAATGTCTCTGTTGCATGTGTGAGGACCAGACACATCACAACCAACGAATTGTCAAGTTACTGTTCTGACCACCAGTGCCAGTATGGCTTGATTATTATTGCCTGCTCTCTGGTTGGACTCTGGGCCACTGATCTGAGACTGGACCACAATCCTGGGCCTCTTCAGTCTCATCTTAGGGATGCTCAGAGCAGGTGACACAGCCAATGGGCTTGGAGGACTTGAGGGATGGCCCCCAGTAAGCCAGTGGTGCTCAACCTGGGTTGCATGTTAAAACCACCTGCGCAGCTTTTAGAGAGTCTCATACCCCTAAATTAAAACCCTTGGGAGTAGGAGTCAGGCCTGGGTGTTTTTGAAAGTTCCCAGAAGATTCCAGGCAGTGGAGCTGGAAGCAGGATTCCAAGCCACTGACTCATGCACAGGAGAGGCAACATTTGTTGATTGTAGCCGGGGGCCCTGGGAGTCAGAGGGGTTTGGCCTTTGACCTACTGGCAACTTGATCTTGAGAATGTTTAAGGCAGCAAAGACTCAGTTTCTTCATTTGTAAGGTGGGGGATGACAGCCATTAACAGCTGGGTCTTGAAGAACAGATTGAAGTTAAATATGGTACCTGACATATAACAGACATTTATTATATATAATTATTATAGTCCATAGCTAAAAATCCCTCGATGATGGGACCTCTTTCCAACAACCAGATAAATTGTTATAACACCACACACACACACACACACACTCACATGCACACACACACACACACACACACACACACACACACACATATATACAGACGTGCACACGTACACTGCATATACTCATGTGAATGCGTGTGCTTGCACACCACAGGTGAACACTCTCCTATTCTAAGCCTTGCCAGCTCCCCTCTCCCCTCCCCATTGCTTCCTGAGATTGTAATGTTTATGGGACTGCCCCGGGAACCATCTCAGATCTCACTTTAGGACCATCCTTGGGTCCCATTTGATGCCACTGCTGCTGCTGGGAGATTCTTCTGGGCAGGGCTTTCTATTTAGAGCTTTCAAATTCTGGGGTTAGGAAAGGGGGAGGGGTTCCCAACGCATCCACCCAGCAAAAGCTGCACAACCTGGCTCCAAAGTTTTGTTTCCTTGCTTTGGGCTAAAATTATCTTACCCCATGCTGATTGGAGACTCTGGCAACTGAATCCTTTCAATTAATTAAAATGCAGAAATGTCAATTATTACTTATTATGCATGTTCTTTCCCACAAATCTCTCAAGTATGTGATTTCTAGAGAAGGCATCTCAGCTGCACAAGGGTCCACAGGAGAATAAGATCCTTAGATTGGTTGGCAGGTTGAGGGTCACTGTGACTGGACCCCTCCCTCATAGTCAGCAGCTTGGGAATCCAGAAACTGGAACAGCAGAACTCTGAGGACTCGTCAAAAGGATGGAATATGAGTTCTTTTCTTTATTTATTTTTTATGTTTTCGAGACAGGGTTTCTCTGTGCAGTCCTGGCTGTCCTGGAACTTGCTCTGTAGACCAGGCTGACCTCGAACTCAGAAATCCACCTGCCTCTGTTTTCTGAGTGCTGGGACTAAAGGCCTGCGCCAGCACAGCCTAGCTTATGAGTTGTACCTTTGGAATTGCAGGGAAGACTAGAGGATGAATTACAGGGTAGTTACAAGCTATAGCAGAGGGCTTGTGGAAATCAGTAGAGACATACCGTTGTCCCTCTGGGAAGAGTTAGTCTAAACAGGGGCTGGGGCTGTAGTTTAGCGGTAGAGCACTGGCCTAGCATGTATGGGACCTTAGGTTCAATCTTCAGCATTGCCGAAAAAGTTAGTTCAAATGAGCCTGTCAATCACCTGGACAGGAAACATGCCTCAGGCAACTCCCAGAAACGTCAAGAAACAGTACAAAGCCTACCTGAAAACATAGGTCAGCACAGTGCACTCTCAGTCCCGAGAGGTTCCCTGTCCATGGGCATTTTGGCCACTGTCCTTTCTCGCCCTTCAGAGGGGCTGTGAATTTGTAATCAACTCCACCTGTCTTCTATACTGCACTCAGTGAGTCTTGTTTGAGTTCACTTGACAGAGGTTGTAAGGACCATGCCACCAAGCAGCGACCAGAGGGAGATCCTAGTAGTAATATGATCAGGGACCCCATCCAGGACAGGACCAATCAGGAGGTGATGGTGAAACAGGCAGGCATAGGAGATAGTTTGGTACCCTGGGACCCCATTCGGCTTTGGCGATGCACACTCCCTGTTCTTGTAATGATGCCCTTGGAGGCCTGGTTCCTTCCCCTGCACATACTATACACATAGGCACATCTTCAAACAGTGTACCTGAAACCCTCAGAGATTCTGACTCCCCACCTGCACTGGGATCCACGTCTTCCCACCTCTGAACAACAGTATGAGTTTCCCTGGTAACAATCAAATGTCAACAGTTCCTAATCAAGTCTATTCCCCATGTATCCAGGTCTGAAGAACTGAAGGGCCAACGCTGCCTGAACTACTTTTGGGTGCATGCGTAGAAGACAAAACAGTGTCCTCTAGTAACCTTTCAGGGAGAACCTCTTAGTTACCATCTTATGCCTATGTATAACTTGGGTGTGTATATAATTAATATCAAATGCATTATGGGAAGGAATATTTGCAGTAGAGAAATGATTATATAACCTAACCTATCAATCAAATTAGGAAACCACCCAAACTACAACCTTTCAAAAACAGCCCCCCCCCCCCAGACTCCGTAAAAAGAGACCCCAGGCTGTAGCCATGGACCCTTGAGTATTCTCACCCATGTGGCTGCTGTCCATCTTGATAGTGTGGCCGGCCCTCTTTCTGACTGTCACTTTGCTCCAAGTAAAATCATCTCGCATCTTTTGCAAATCTGTGCAAACCCTTAGGTTCAGTTCTTTGGATAAGAGGTCAAGAACCTGGAAACACCTAGCCCGGACTCCAACCACTGCAAACAATTTATCTTCAGGCATGGGCTCAGGTCAAAAACTCAGCTACTGGGGCCATTCTGGTGGGAAGGGCTGACCTATATACTCTTGAGAAGTAGCAGGAAGTCACGCCCACTACTTGCCTTCATCTTAGGCCAGGACTATCATCCAGGAGGTGGGTGAGAACTTAGTCAAGGGAAGCCATTCTTGTAGGTCTTTGCCTTCACAGACAAAAATATTGTAATATTTACCTTTTCTGAAGCCCCACCATATGCTAAGACGTTACATATTCTCTTACTGAATTCTCTCAACAACCTTCAACATTAGGTACTGATGCCTCCAGACAAGGGTCTTCATTCAGTTATTTAAAATGTTTATTGAGGGGCTGAGGCAATAGCTTAGTTGGTAAAGTATTTTCTATACAAGTGTGAGGACCTGAGTGTGGATCCTCTGCACTCATGTAACACAAACATGGCAGCGTACTCCTCTAATGCCAACGCTGGGGAGGCGGAGACAAGTGGGTCTCTGGGGCTTGCTGGTCAGCCAGCCTATCTGGATCAACGAGACCCAAGTTAATCTGGAGACCCTGTCTCAAAAAAATAAGGTGGGGAATGATTGAGGAAGACACTTAAGGTTAACATCTGGCCTCCCTGCAAGTGCACACACATGTATTTATTGGAATGTTGGCTCGTGTCTGTAATGCAAGCATTCAGAAGCCGGAAGCAAGATAACTGCAAGTTTAAGGAAACATGGACTATAGAGTGAGTCCAGGCCAGTGGGAAAGACATAGCAAGGCTGGCTCAGAAAGACCAAAGACAGTGGATGTGGCTAGAGATAGTGTTTGCCTAGCATGCATAAGGCGCTGAACACACACACACACACACACATACACACACACACACACACACCACACACACCACTGAAATCCCCACCATTCTGTTGGGTTGAGACCATGGACTTCTTCCCTCTGTTTCTTTACCTTGCCTACAGACTCGAGAGTAATTTCTTTTGTTATGTCTGTTATGTCCATGCTAATCTGACTGTCCACACTTAATCTGTGATATCGATGGATCCCTCGGGGACTTGTGCTCTGATGGGCGGTGAGCTCATTGTCTATCTAGAGGAGCGGTTGATCTTATCCGAATGGTTGGAAATTTCCATTCCAGACAGCTCTCTTTCTGTGATATAGAAATGTTACTGAAAATACTTGAAGACACACAGCTGAACTCAAACAAACAAGGAAAAACCCCAGCTTCCGGAGATAATGGATGAGCTCCAAACCAGACGGAGAAGGAAAGCAGAGCCTGGGGCTGTAGGATTTGATCTAGATAAAGGGCCTCAGTCCTTTGAAAGAAGCAGCTCCAGCTGTTTGATTCAGGATGTAAGAAACAGTTTTGTTTTGTTTTGTTTTCGACCAATTTTGGACAGCCCTCCAAAGACCAATATTCCATAACTGCCCCATCTTGAAACTCTTGTGTATGGGTCTGTTTGCTTCCACCTGGACATTCCTGACACTTGCCTCGAACACGTTTCCCCCTTTGCACAGATTATGTATGAATTAGCCAACTGTGTCATGTTATAAGGTCAAGGACCCATCAATGGAATGAGACATAGTCACCACCATGTTAGATTGAAGCTAAGTGACCTGTCCACCTCGGTGTGCTTGCTCACCCTGTTTGGGTCATGACTTGTCCTTTTTGTAAAAAAGAATTTGCCTTGCCAGGTTACTGTTGCTCTGTTCACATGTTTCTTCCTGTGTGTGACACTGGAAATATTCTCTTCCAACTAGGAGAGGAACTAATCTCCCTCAACAGAGTTTAGAATCTTAAAGAACATTCTAGGCAGAGAACAAAAACTGGAAAAACTACCAACCAGGCCAGGAGTGGTGGTGCCCATCTTTAATTCCAGAACTCAGGAGGCAGAGGCAGGCAGATCTCTGTGAGTTCAAAGTCAGCCTCATCTACATAGTGAGAACCAATCTCAAAAAAAAAAAAAAAAAACCGAAAAGTTTAAAAAACCCAACCCCCTTGTAGCTCGAATTCTTTGTTGTTGTTGTTGTTTCGAGACAGGGTTTCTCTGTGTAGTTTTGGTGCCTGTCCTGGATCTCACTCTGTAGACCAGGCTGGCCTCAATCTCAGAGATCCGCCTGGCTCTGCCTCCCGAGTGCTGGGATTAAAAGGCGTGCGCCACCACCGCTCGGTTTGTAGCTCGAATTCTAATTGGTCTTAATAATAAAAGCCCAGAGTGGGATGGATATTGGGGTAAATGCAGAAAGATCAGAGACATAAAGGAGCAGCCAAAGTCACCTCTTCCCTCCACGAGGACTCAGACTGAAAAGGCCTGAGCTCCTGTCTCCTGCTGCCTTACATTCCTTTCTCTGCCCAGCCATATCACTTCCTGTCTCCACCTCCCTAATGCTGGGATTAAAGATGTGCGCCACCATGCCTGGCCTTCTTGCCTTCTATTTAAACCTTACCCTATGCCAGAGTCTTGAAGACGAACTTGGAATTGTGTGCAGCTCCTATTGTTCTCCTTCCCAACAAAAAATCTCCCTTTTCTCCTTTTTACTATTGACTAGGTTCTTTTGGTTTGCTTATTGAGGGTGGGATCCACTCAGGGCTAAGGTGGAGCTTCTTGTGGGTATGGTAGATCCATTCTGGACTCCAGGAGTTTGGTAGTTATGCAAACATTAGTAGCCTTGGGGGCCATTGAGGACAGCCTCTCTCGTATGGTCAGCTTTGGACCCCACCTCCTGTTTTCCTGAAAGCTACTTCCTTCTGACCACAAGAATGGCCCTGGGTAGAGAGAGACATGACATTCTGATAGGTCCCAAAGATTAGGACCCTACATACTATTGTCTCCTCACTTAAGACTTAATTCAAATGGTTAAGACTGGCAAAATCACTCACTGACAGCCTGAGTTCAGTTCCCTGTACCCACAGGGTAGAAGGAGATAACCAAGCCCAGTGAGTTATTCTATGACTTCCACAGGCACACTGTGGCACCATGTGTTGGGCTCATGCACACACACACACACACA